>NC_134019.1:20623872-20771372 GCF_040712315.1 Castanea sativa | reverse complement strand
GCCATGGTAGCTTCTCTATCCTCCTCTACATTTGCCCGAATCATGGCAATCTTCATCTCCTTGTGGTAGTCATCCACACTCCTATAGCCTTGAGTAAGACTCTGCAATTTCTGATACAAGTCTCTATAGCAGTGACTAGGAACAAATCGCCTCTTCATGATGGCCTTCATTTCCACCCATGTCTCAATAGGTCTCTCATGGTTTCTCCTTCTGTTCATCACAAGTTGATCCCACCAGATAATAGCATAGTCAGTAAATTCAATGACAGCGAGTTTTACCTTTTTCTCCTCGGAGTAGTTGTGGCACTCAAAGATTAACTCCACCTTCTTCTCCCACTCCAAGTATGCTTCTGGATCATTTTTCCCTTGGAAAGTTGGTATCTTCATTTTTATGTTTCCCAGGTTTCTATCAATCCCTTCTTGCCATCTTAGATCTTTTCAGAAACCTTTACCACGCCTTTCTCCCCTTGGCACAAACCTGCCCTCATTGTTCAATGAAGCTTGATCTTCTTCATCTTCAAACTCATCCTCGTGGTAGCCATCAGAATCATCCATGTGCACACGCCTTTCTTGCCTTCTAGCATTAGGGCCTCTTTGGGGATGCTCCTTATGCAAAGTAGCAATAACAGTGTCTTGCCTATCCATCCGATCCCAAATCTCATTAAACACCACGTCCATGCATTCAAATTGTTGTTGCTTAGTTTGCAAAATGATGGACGACTCCTCCCCTCCTTCCCTATTTGATGTTTCACACCTGAAAGACATACTTTTGAAACAACAGAGAATTGTTAGAAATAATTCCTCACAACACTCCCTCACGTGTTTGCACTCAAATTATGTCACTCCCACTCGTGTTTCACTCTTAAATTGGCTTTTTTCCGATGTTAGTCTCACACTCTCTTGCCTTTTTCTACTTGTAGCTTCCCCTTTTCAGTTCTGCATTAAACTAATAAACTTGATCAAGAAATTCAACTTGTAGTCTTTAAACGAATACCAACGGCAAGAAAATATTACAGAAATACCAAATCAAAGGAAGAAGATAAAAGAAAACAATATTTTGGTCTGAGAGAACTGAAACTGCAAGCAATTTTTTTTTTCTATTTCTTTTCTGATGTCTTTTTTTTTTTCCTTTTTTTTTTTTTTTGGGAACTGGGTGCACGATTTTAACCTAGTGCACTTCAACAAAAACAAAAAATAAGAACGATGAATGAAGAATACAAAAGAAACAAGAAAGGATGATAAAAGATAAAGGGATAGGAAACTGATTTTAGAAGTTGTGCTCTGATACCAAATGATGCAAATCTCAACTGACACGCTTTGAGACCCAACAAAAATATTGGAATATTTAACCCAGGAAAGCTAAAAATTCAGATTTATGATTGAAACCCTGACCCAACGTTTATAATCGAAACGCGAACCAAATGTATAACTTGACCTTGACCCAATGAATATAAAGAATCATGAACCGAAGGTATAAAATTTGAACGCCACAAGAAAAAATCCCTGATAAGTTCACAGTTCTTGAAGAACCAAAAGAAGAGCAAAGCCTCACCTTTCCTGATTTTTATTCAATAATATTATCTAAAAACGTTTACAGACTTCAGGACCTATTTAAGGGCTCCATAAAACTTGACAGACAAGAAAATATATTTTAAAATAACTCCTAATTGATACCTTACCATATCAGGAATCAAATTTGACCTAAAAAGCATTAAATGCACCTAAAAACAAGGAAAATACCTAAAAACGTACAATATAATTAAACCCTAATTAAAAGTTGATTTGGTCTGAAATTAGCAGATCCAAAATAGGAAAAAATCTGTCTTAACTGATATAGAGCTGAAAAGTCAATCAGCCATCAATTCACGCCATAAATCACTCCCAATTAAGCCAGATCAGCCCTAAATAGCTTGAATTAAATTTATTACGCTTTCATCTTCCTTTGGGCCAAGCTTGGAATGTCCTGCGTTAGAATCAGCCCAAATCTCTTGAATCAGCCCATTAAGTGCTTTTTTGATCTTCTTGGATCTTGCTCTTGTAATAGGCCCAACTGGAACATGCAATGGATCTATGTGTTCTATGTCTTAATCTTAATAAAGGCTTATTCAATACTTGTTTGCACACACATCACATGGTTCTTTTGTCCCTTTACCTCGGTTGGTGATAAGTGAGAAGATGAAAGGCTCTATTTGGGCCCAAGTCTTTCGAAGTTCATCCCATCAACTCACAATGTGTGCCATTGCCTATGATGGGCTTTGAGTACGTTAACGATTTGCCACCAATAAACATAGGTCCACTTAGGCCTTCGAATGGAATCATGGCCCACCTAGTTATGAGTAACCTACTTATCTATCCATTTAGCCTTAGAGAAATCCTAGATCCTATCAAAAGAGGATACCTTTTATATATCTCTTGTTTGTTCAACCATATATCTTGTGCTCACCTAATTCTAAAGGACAAATAAAAGATGTAAAAAATGGAAAGATAACTCTAAAGTTATGGCATACCCTAAGACAATTGGGATTAAAAAAAAAAAAGTTCTCACATATAAGAGGCTTATTCCTAAATCAAAAGGTATGTCTTAACTTGAAAGGTTCATAAGACCATAGCCTAATTGTTGACTTAAGAGGACATCGATAGCATGATGAAAGAGGTGAAGGTCCACCTACTTCTACCCAACTTTATGCCACAATTGAAGAGCACTCCTGGACCATGGACTTTCAAGAGGTCCCATTATCAATGACTTCCATGAATCAGGAGACGCAAGATCTTGGGAAGATCATGATTGGCTAGAATGGACCTCGAAGGTAGGAACAACTCAAGCTACCCCAGCTTGTTTCATGCTTGAACGCAACATGGACCCTTCTTCCAATGGCGATCAATACCTCTTACTGACTCAAGATGAAGAAGAAGTGGAATCAAATGATGAAGTAATTAGCTATTACAGTGAAGATGATGGCGACTGGTTCTTCAACAAGGTGGGAAGAGACTTCCCCAATGAAGGTGAGGTTCTATATGACATAACCAAAGCTATGCGCATATGGAAGCCTCTAGAAGAGGAGGACTGGCTCACCGAGCTGAAGGAATTGTTTGAAGAGAAGGGTGAGGAGAAGAACGACAAGCCTTGAAGTAGAAAGAAGACATAATTCACCGTGCCTGTTGTGGGGCAATTTAATAATTGGACTTGGGTTGGGTTTTCTGAAAATGTGGGAAATAAAGTGTGTAATGCAAGTCCTAATGTACTTTTCAACATTTTTAATAAGATGAATTTTGATTTGGCTTATTTTGATGTGTCTCATAATATTGGAATTCTACACTTAAATGATTCAAATGAATTTGAAAATGAAATTAATAAACAATTGGAAAAGAAAATTGAACCTATGGAACCAAATTTTGAAACTCTTAATTTGGGCAATGACGAGAATCCACGTTTAACTAAAATTGGCTCAACCCTAAATGAAAAAAAAAAAAAAAAAAAAAATCTCAAAGAGTTGCTTGCCGAGTTTCAAGAGGTGTTTGCATGGTCCTATAAGGATATGCCCGGTATTGATCCCGAGATAGCTCAACATCACATTGACACCCATGCTCACATAGTGCCCGTCAAGCAAAATTTGAGGCGTATGAGAACCGAATGGCTTTTAAAGATCAAATAAGAGGTCACCAAGCAATTAAAGGTAGAATTCATCAAACCCGTACACCAAACTAAGTGGATAGCCAATGTTGTGCCCGTACCTAAGAAATATGGGAAGGTAAGACTATGTATGGATTTTAGGGATTTGAACAAAGCTTGCCCTAAGGATGACTTACCTCTTCCTCATATAGATGTCTTAGTGGATAATACTATCGGTAGTGCCCTGATGTCTTTCATGAATGGTTTCTCGAGATACAACCAAATCAAGATAGCTCCTAGGGATATGACCAAGACTACCTTTACCATAGAATGGGGAATCTATTGTTACATCGTGATGCCATTTAGGCTCAAGAATATGGGTGCGACCTACCAAAGAATCGCTACAACCTTGTTACATGATATGATGCACAATGAAGTAGAAATGTATGTCAATGATATCATTCTGAAATCTAAAGAGAGGAAGGGTCACATCGTTAACTTGAGAAAGTTCTTCAAAAGGATCAAGGAATATAGGTTGAGATTGAACCCACAGAATTGCACCTTTGGAGTAACCGCAGGGAAGTTGTTGGGCTTTTTGGTAAGTGATAGAGGGATGGAAGTTGACCCATCAAAGATCAAAGCCATATTATAAATGCCTCCACCCAAAAGCGAGAAGGAGATAAGGGAATTTTTGGGCCGATTACAGTACATTAGTTGATTCATTGTCAAACTCACTTCCACTTGTGAACCCATCTTCAAGGTTCTAAAGGAAGAATGAACCTCACAAGTGGAATGATGAATGTCAGAAAGCTTTTAAGCTCATTAAGGAGTATCTTCTCCATCCACCTATCTTAGTACCCCCGATGCACTGGAAACCACTACTTCTCTATCTCCCTATCATAGAAGATGTGGTTGGAAGTATGCTTGCACAAGAAGACAATGATAAAAATGAGAGAGTCGTATACTATTTGAGCAAGAGGTTCCATGATTATGAGACTAGATACACACCTATAGAAAAATCATGCTTTGCTCTTATATGGGCCGTACAAAAGTTGAAACATATCATCCTACCTTTCCAAATATGGGTAGTAGCTCAGATGGACCCATTGAAGTACTTGTTTGAGAAGCCAGCTTGAAATGGAAGACTATCGAGATGGTTGATCCTATTAGCCAAATTCGATCAAAAGTATGCAACAAGGAAAACTATCAAAGGGAGTATCGTATTAGATTTTTGTGCCAAGAACCCAATGGAAGGAGAGGATGGTAGAGAAGACTTTCTGGATGAGGATATTTTGGATATTAAGCTAGGGGCATGGAAGATGTATTTCGATGGAGCCGTGAACCAATATGAAAATAGGATAGGAGTAATCTTGATCACTCCTGAAAGATCTCACATACCTTTAGTTGTTAAGTTGAACTTTGAGGCAACCAATAACATGGCAAAATATGAGGCTTGTATCGCCGGAATGGAAGCTCTCCAAGAATTAGAGGTGAAAAAGGCCGAGGTCTTTGGAGATTCGACTTTTGTTATAGCTCAAGCACAAAGGTTGTGGAAAGTGAATAAGGAGCACTTAAATCCTTATCAGTAGTATCTAGAGGATTTGACGAAAACTTTTGACAGAATTAAGTACACGATCATCCCTACAGCTTAGAATCAGTTTATAGATGCCTTGGCTACTTTAGCTTCCATGGTTGAAATACCGAAAGGAGTATGGATACGACCCTTAGAGATTGAACAAAGTTATGGGATGGTACATAAAGAGAAGGCCAAAGCTTCAATCTTAGCTATAGAAGAGGAAGGGATTCCTTGGTATTATGGCATCATGAAATTCTTAGAATTGGAGGTATATCCGGATGGTGCTGACAAGAGAAAGCGTTGTTCGATTAGGATGATAGCAATGCAATACATCTTATGCGGAGGACAACTCAATAAGAGATCCTATGATAGTATACACCTTCGTTGTCTAAAGAAAGAAGAAGCCAAGAAAGTTATTAAAGAAATTCATCAAGGGATTTATGGTCCTCATATGAATGGGAGAATGTTAGCCAAGAAGATCTTAAGGATAGGGTACTACTAGAACACGATGGATATTAATTGTGTAGACTTTGTGAAAAGTTGCCACGATTGCCAAACACATGCAAATTTGAATCACGTGCCAGTTAGTGAGCTATACACCATGACTTCTCCATGGCCTTTCTCAGTCTGGGGTATAGATGTGATTGGAAGGATAGCCCTTAAGGCCTCGAATAGACACAAATACATCCTAGTGGCAATTGACTACTTCACCAAGTGGGTGGAAGCGGCCTCTTACTCCATATTAAAAGCAAAGCATGTGGCTCGATTAATAGAGAATAATATCATTTGCCAATATGGGGTACCCCAAGAGATTATCTCTGACAATGGTTTGCACTTTAAGGGAGAGGTTAGGACAATCATGGAACTATACGACATTGAGCATCACTAGTCTTTACCATATTGACTGCAAACCAATGGGGCCGTAGAAGTAGCCAATAAGAACATCAAGAACATCCTAACCAAGATGGTAATGACATACAAAGATTGGGCCAAGAAGCTCCAATTTGCCTTATAGGATTACAAAACTTCTATCCGTGCATCAACTGGGGCAACCCCCTACTCTTTGGTCTACGGTAGTGAAGCAGTACTTCCTATTGAGGTGGAGATACAATCTTTAAGGGTACTAGCAGAAACCAAGGTCTTGGGGGAAGATTGGGTGAAACAAAGATACGAGCAATTGGCTTTTGATAGATGAGAAAAGAGTTAGGGCACAATACCATGCACAAGGGTACTAAAAGACGATTGCTAGAGCATTTAACAAAAAGGTGAGACCTAGAAACCTTAAGGAAGGGGACTTGGTTTTAAAAGTGCTTAAAAATGAAACTTTTGATTCAAGTGGAAAGATGAAGCCAAGATAGTCTAGTCCTTTTATTATCAAGAAGATCATGTTAGGAGGTTCTACAAGAATTACATATTTGGATGGGAAAGAGATGCTTCGCCCAATCAACATGGATAGGCTTTGGAGATACCATATGTGATAAGAAAAAAAGAAAAAAACCTGCTAGGTTGAAAACCCGAAAGGGCAATCTAAGCAAAAGATAGGGGCAAAGACCATCGGCATTGTGAAAATTTCTTAAAAGACATCACGGGCAAAAATTACATGGCATAGGAAAAAGAAAAGAAAAAAAATTATGACAATAAGTAAAAATAATAAATGGGTGGTTCTCTCATAGCTCAAATTAAAAGATGATAAAATTGTTTCTATAGGGGATGTGGAACATTCCAATCCTTTATTTAATTCATGAGAAAAGACATGAGAATTATAAAGTGCAGAAAAATAAAAGTTGGGGCATATCAAGGTGGTCAATCTGTCTTTATTTCTTTTAATTGATTGGACTTTTTATAATCATTCTTAGCTATGTGAACCCAGTTCATGGCAACCCTAAGTCATTTCTTCCATCCTAAAGTTGGATGAAGCAATTAGAGCTTCCCATATAGCCATGTTTGGAAAAGGGGAAAAGAGAAAGAGAGAAGATGTGAGAGAGAAAAAGAGAAAAATAAATAAATAAATAAATAAAAATGAGTTCAAAGACGATACAAGGAGCCTTTATGGATTGAAGACCAAAAGGCGATCCATGCAAAAATTAGAGGAATCCCACTAGGTCAAGGACCTAGGAAAAATTTAGGGATTGAGAGAAAAGATTCATCCATTTTTCATGATATGGGAAGGTACAAGGGAGAGACTAAAGAGACTACTCAAGGCATAATTCAAGCACATAATTTCCAAGAACAATAGAATGACATAAAGTTTCCACAAATTTGTAATTTAAGTACATATCCCAAATAAAAGCATAAATGTAAAAGGTGTTCTTAAAATACAACCCAATGTCTCAAACCAAATATAAGTGCAAGCATGTGCTAAAGAAGAAAAGTAAAAGCAACAAAAGAAAGAAAGTATGCTCTACTATGCTATGTCTGTCTCTGTGTCTGTCTGTCTATAGGATTATCGAAAATGCCTCTTCCTCAGCTGATGGCTAGGAGCCGACTCTAAACCTCCTGCACCATCACTATCATCATCATCATCATCCTCACCTCTATACAGCTACCGGGAGTACTCTGTCAACTCCAGCTTGAGGTTTCCTGTAAGTAAGACGAGCTCCTCATGTTCCTGAACAGTAGGCTGAATTTTGAAGGAAAGGTTGTTAGAACAAGTATTTAGATTCAAGAATAGAAAGGAAAAAGAACAAGGGTGAAAGGGAACCCACCGCCCGGTGCATTCAGGAAAGGGGTAGCCCATGACATTTGTGTTGTACCCAACAGGATGCTCCTAGGCAAAGCCATCAAAGCTGTAAGCATAGACTAACCAAGGCAAGTGAGGAGGATCAATAATGGCACTGGCAGTAAAGCCCTCTTGACACAAGTGTTTCATTTGAGTGCTACTAATGTACAAGAATGCAGATGATGACTGATTAAAGGAAAATAAGAGGAGCAAGAACACATACCGTAACGGTAAGGGAAGGCATGAGACGAGTCCCACTAAACTTCTCGTAAGGAATGCCCGCCCCCCCATTGGTTGTACTTCGCATCCGTCATGGAACAAGGAGCAAGCATGAACATTAGAAGGTCCATAAGGACCCGAGGCACGTTCTTCCCCGCCAACTGGCAACCCACCCTCTCTTCTAAGTAGATCACCCTCAATCCACCAGCCTTAAGGGGCTGAGAGAGACTAGAAGCAAGTACGTCAGTTGCCTCCAAGCTCGGGTCCACTACAGGGGTAGCTCCGGCCTAAGGACTCCACATTATCTGTAACAACACATGGGGTTAGAAAGAGAACCTTAAGAAGTATGCAAATAGTGAAAGTAATGTGTACCTAACTTACATCCTCAGGAGAGAGCCTGTCAAAGTGAGCCCGAAGAGAGGTGATCCTCCTCAAGTCCATTGCAGCTCCCCTAGCAATGAGATCATACTCCAGGACCCATCGCTAAAAGACATGACATTTTGCAGAATTTAGAAATAGCAGTGTACAAGAGGACAGTTTGGAAGATTTAGAAATGATAGTTTGCAAGAGGTTATGGTACGGTTTAAAAGATGGACTTGGGTGCCATTGAAAGAGATGAGAGAGTTTAAGAGGGAAGTTGAGATTGAAGAAGAAGATAAGAGTCATATTGTGAGGGGCATGAGAGAGAGGGCAGAAGCTTTAGTAGAGAAAAAGAAAGAAGAGAAGTTGAAGAGTTAGAGAATATGAAGAGATGAGGGAGATGAGGAGAATGAAAAGGAAAAAAAAAAAGGTTGGTAACCATTGGAGAAAAATGAAGAGGCGGGAACACACTTGGTGGCTAAACTACGCGTAGTTTAGGCCTCCCTGCTTAAATCCCCACGGAGTTCCTAAGAAGCCGGATATGCAAAGGAAAATTCAAAAATACATCCAAAAAATGGCAAAAATGTCCCCAGTGGATCAAGAGCATCCCCCAGTGGATCAAAAGCATCAAAATCATTCCCCAGCAGATCAAAACTATCAAAATATCCCTAGTGGGTCGAAAGCATCAAATATCCCTCAGTGGACCAGAAATCATCATGGATACTCCTCCGTGAGTCAAGATCATCAACTAAATCCCAAGTAAATCTGGCATCATAGATGGACTCCCCCGTGGGTCCAAGGCACAGAAGTAGCTTCCTCAGGAGTTGCAAAGCGAAATTCCCTAGTAGAGTTTGGTAAAACCCCCTCGAAGGTGGAGTCAACATCAATCCTCAGTGATTTATGAGAAAGAAGAAGATAATCATTCTCCCAGTGGAAGGAAGTCCCCCAGTGAACAACACACCATTAGAAAGTCCATAGTAAGCTACCTCCTCCTTAGTGAGCCATACACCAATAAGACTTCGTAGTGAGTCGGAATCATCACCCAAAGCACCTTTCAATAGAATCATACTCCCCAGTAAGTCTTCCAACATCCCCAGTGGATCTTTCATCCAAAAATAGTCAAGAAAGTTAGAATGCAGATCTTGTGCACATGTCCTACGGGAATTGAACATGCAAGCACAGATTTTGTGCAAGTTAGAGTGGTGCACATATCCTCCAGGAATTGAATATGCAGGCACCGATCGCATGTAACACAAATTTCGTGCACATATCCTATGAGAATTGAACATGCAGGCATGAAACCCCATACAAGTCAGAAAGTCATAATGCAGATCTTGTGCATATATCTTACGAGAATTGAATATACAGGCACAGATGCTATACAAATTAGAAGCTATGAACATATCCTTCGAGAGTTGAACATGCGGGCAAAATATACAAATTTCGTGCATATAACCTACGGGAATTGAACATGTAGGCGCAATAGACGGGGTAGAGATAGAGATAGAGACCAAGTTCAACCCAAGACAAGAGCCTCACCAGAATAGGTAGAGATGGAGATAGAAGATAAGTACCATCTGGAGAAGTTTGAGGCAAGAGCCACAGATAGACGCCACAAATATATATATATATATATATATATATATATATATATATGCTTTTAAGCTTGTAAGAGCACCCTCATTTGTTTGTTTGAGCTCGTAAGAGCACCATTGTTTGATTGTTTAAGCTTGTAAGAGCACTTTTTTTTTTCTTTTTAGTGACTCTAGGATAGTGAGTCACTCGCCTTTTCCTTGCAATTGGCAAAACAGGTTTTGGGATAGTGAACTTATTGTTGCTCGTTTCCTGAGCAACAAAGGTGGAAATTCGGACATTCGAAAACCCACGCGACTCTTCGAAGTTGCACCCCACCCTATGTATGTGTGATGTGTGTTGTTTGCGTGGGTTGGGCCCAAGCCGTCGAAACAAAATGTTTTGGCTCTTATTATATTGATTCCGTTGGCGAATCTCACAAATAAAAAGAGGGGCATCTGTAGACACTACATTTTGTACCCCTTACAACTCGGGCCCCTATTCCCCAATGATGCTGAATTCTAAGACCCAAGGTTGGTTTAGGGCCCAATCAAAAGTTAAATTAACTTGAAAAGTGTTAAAATGAAAAACATAACTTTTAATGAGCAAATAAATCAATTTTTGAAAAATAAGACTAAAGGAAACCCTTGCTATGCGTACGCATGAATCAGCCTGTGTACACAACTTTCTGCATGCGTACACAAGCCCGATCTTGCGCATGCATAGCGATTTCCAAAAAACTATATAAGGCAAGGTTTCTGCATTTATGTTGAGGTTTAGGACAAATCCCATGTCATCTGGGGATCGTTCCAAAGAATCCAAACCCCTTTTTTCACACTATAAAGAAAATATAGTAAGACCCAATAAGGCAATAAGGCAGTAATAATTACAATAACAATAAAAATTTAAATTGGGTAAATCCTTGCACACTCCATCATTACTCTTTGTGAAGTAAGAGAAGATTTTATTCATTAATATCCCACATCATTACATATAATCATTGCAAAATACAACTAAAAGCAACTAATCATGATTTTTGAATTTTTATTCAAACAACAAGCACAAAGTAAAGATATATGAAAAATAAAAGAAAATAAAAGTTCAACTGCTATTAGATTTGCTGTCCACAATCTCTAGTTATTTTGTTCCTTTGGTAAGATGAACTTTATATCTTTCTTACCAGACACAGGATAGAGCGAATTATTTGAAGCACACCCAACATGACAAGGAGTGCACAAATTGGCAGCATAACAATAAAATTATATATACATGGCAGACTTTCCTTTTTTAGGTTGTGTTTACAGTGTAGACAGATTTGTATAAAATTTTTCAATTTTGTTATCATTCTTTGCCTTGTAAATTTTTAGTTATGTTCAACTACAAGCAATAGGTATCAAAATTTTAAAATTATTCTTTATAAATGAAGAAGTGAAATGGCCAAACTTCAAACTTTGTCAAAATTATGAGGACTAGTTTGGAGTCATTGGGCACAAGGAAATTAAGTAAAGATTAACCTGCTAGAGAACTAAACTAAACAGTAGTTATTTTATGCATGCCCCGTCTGGATTTCAGACTGTTGCCTTTTAAATTATTGTCTTCTACTTAAATTTTTTTAGTTTTTAGCCTGAATGTGCTTTGACATATGTTCATTGGTCTCCTTGAAGCTCCGCTTAAACTCAGGCAACAACCTAGTTAGCATCAGCATTGTAATGAGCAATTGTTTTGTCTCACTTAAGGTGTAAACTATTCTCTCTCTCTCTCTCTCTCTCTCTCTCTCTCTCAATTTTAATTTATGATTATTTCAGATTTTATTTTTAGTCTTTTTAAGGTTGAAGAATATTTGGTTCAATCGCAATGAATTGCCTTGACTGGGTTTTGGTAAGTGATACCTCTTCTTTTACGCTCTAGCTTATGCAAAATAGTTGGGTTTAATTTTAACACTTAGGCTTCGTTTGTTTCGGCGGTAAACAATTTCAGGAAATTATTTTACACCATCACATGTGTTTGGATGCGCATGGAAAATATAGTCAACTTGAAAATGATTTCCTTTGACCGTAAATTATAGCCCCTTCACCCGAAAAACGATTTACAGTTTTATTTTACCTTCAAAACCCATTTTCTGGAGTCTCACACCAGAAAAGAGAGAGAGAGAGAGAGAGAGAGAGAGCTAGAGGAAAGTCACAAACTCCGACCACCCACCCCCGAATCCGGTTAGATCACGCCGGTGAAGCCTAGATCATCGTCCTCAACCCAAAGCCCCGTCGTCAAGCTCGCACCGGCAAGATCAAGGCGAGAGATTGCGCCGTCGAGCTCGCGCTGGGTGAGATCGAGGCGCGAGATTGCGTTGTCAAGCTTGCACGTCGAGGTGCGAGATCGCGCTGTCGAGCTCGCGGCGGCGAGATTGAGGCGCGAGATCGCGCCATAGAACTCGCGCCGGCGAGATCGGTGACCCACCGACCATCGATCTCTCTCTTCCTCCTCCCTCTCTCAGTTTGACCGAATGATTTATTTTCCCAGAATGATATTGTTTTGATTTTTGTTTGTTTAAAAGTTGATGGATTGCAATTTTCTATTATAAAATTTGTTTAGAATGTGAGAAAATGGCGGAGAAAATGTGAAAAACTAGTAGAAAATTTGAATTTTCAAAATGTTACCAAACACTTGAAATTATTTTCTAATATAATTTTTAAAATGCAACCAAACACTAGAAAATATTTTCTTTTCCTGAAAATATTTGCACCTGAAATTATTTTATACTCAGAAAATATTTTACACTGAAACAAACGCACCCTTAGTATCTAGGCAAATTTGTCACTTTTGATTCTGTGCCTAAATTGGATCTTTGTAGGTTGTAGCTATGGTTTTGGCCGTTATAGATTCAACCTTATCAAGCACTGATGTTTTTTTATTTATTTTATTTTATTTTATAGATAATTACAATATGCTATTAACTGTACGTGCAGCTAAAATCATTTCCCTCCTAAACTCTAAAATAGTATGTGTATGTGGAAGAGTCAATTCAGCTACAGAGAGCTTTTGGCATGAAACATTGATATTGAGGATGAAGATCTTTTTTAGGCTATATATTGTAAGTTTGTAATAATATCATAGTAATTAGCGAGTCCCACACTTACTTCAAAATTAAATGAATTTGCTTCCTCTGCATTTTATATTTACCCTTCTCAGTTCTAACTGTAAATAAAGATTGAAAATAGTGGGTTCCACAATTTTTATTTTATTTTTTATACATGTTAGACTTTATACAAAGTATTTAAAATTTTTCTCAAAATTTTGTAATTTAATTAGCATTTTTTGGTATTTTCAAACCTAGATACCTAGGTTTCAAATTCTCCACTCCTTCAATATATGTATTATGAAATTATAAATAAATAAAAAAATTTCAAGAATTTTCAAAAGCATTCAAGACAATAAGGCGCGTGCACGCGCGCGCACACACACACACACACACATATATATATAAAATTTATAGGTATATTTATATATTTTTAACTCTCTTAAATTAATTTATTTTGAGAGATCAAATTATTTTACAGCATCAACTACTTGATATTTTTTTTTTTTTAAATAGTCTTTTTTTTTTAGAATACTAAGATTATATTTGGTAACAGTTTTTGTTTTTTATTTTCAAAAACTTGTTTTTGGGAATATAAAGAAAAAAACAATTTTCTTGTATTTTTGAAATCAAAAATATGTTTGGTTAGTTGAAATTAAAAATAAAAAATAGTTTTTTGAAGAAAAAAATAGAAAATACTAAAATATGTTGTTACTAAGATTTGAACTCTAATGCTAACTTATTACATGAGACAGATTCATTAAATTAAATGTATATTTTCATTAACTTTTGAAAATTAGAAACTGAAAACAGTCTTTTGCATGCTTTTCAGTTTTCTTCACAAATTGAGTTTTGAAACTAATTTTTATTTTCTGTCAATTTTGAGTTACCAAACAAGTTTTTTTGTCTCAAAAATAGAAAATTGTTTTTAAAAACTAAAAATAAGGAGACAAATAATTACCAAACATACCTTAAGTAGTCTTGATTGATGTAAAAAAAAAAAAAACGTTTTTCGCGGTAACAAATTACTTTTAGCGTCACCCTTAAAAAAAAAAAAAAAAAAGTTGCTGACTTACTCAAACAACATGCAAAAATGTGATACTTTTACACAGCTACGTTATGCAAGTCAAAAGGTGAGCTTCAGATGCTTGTACCTTTCACCAACTTTTTTCCTTTCTTTGATGAATACATACCTTTCACTAACTTACCAAGTGCCTAATCGATTCGCGACGTTACCTACTTGCCTTTTTTGGAAAAAGGTGAGTACGTGATCTCAAACTAAAATCATATATATATATATATATATATGTATGTATGTATGTATGTATATAAACTCATTGTAATATATACACACACACATACTTGTATGCATTACTATTTTGAAGTTCTTAATTATAGCATTATTATTGATTTTTGTGTTTTAAGGCATTGCTAAAAACATGAGTGAGTTCATGCACCTTGGTCCTTGTTTCTGGTGCATCTGGATCTGCATGGAAATTATAGATATATATCTTCCTCATCATTTTTCCCCCTTTTCTAATTGTGAGCAAAAATGGCTCTGAAATTGTTACATTTTTTTTTTGAAGTGGAAGAAAGGTACACTCCTAATCAAAAAAGTAATTTAATATCATCCGGTGCAATGAAATCTTATATGTAGATGGTGTTGGAGGTAAAAGAAATTCTGTGGAGACCGTGACAGTGGAAAACATGAACATAAAATTGCTAGGCTAGCTAAAACCATAAGCTTTGAAGGTATGGCCCCTCGTGGTCCTCTTGCACCCTAACAAGGCCCCGGATCTCATGGGTATGGTGCTACTACAGCAACGCCTACGTAGAATTGCCATGTTGGTCGCCCCTCTATCCATTTTTCATTCATCAAAAAAAAAAAAAAAAACTTTGATACCGTGTTGAGAAAATATAGACAAAGAAAGTGATGCGAGAGAAAGAGAAAGTGAGTGACAAAATAGTATGTATATTTTTGTGTGTTTGAAATTGTACAAGAGATTGCCTTTTGTACAAGTATATGTGAGTATAGTATAAGCAATATGTGTGCACAACAAGTAACGTGTTGTACATTTATCAACAACAAAAAAAAAAAATGTAATGTATTGTACAAGTACTAGACCTGAGCCGGTTGAGCCGGCTAGGCTATATAATATATATAGTATTAGCATATACATTAACATTCTCATACGATGTTATGAGAAGACTCCTAGAAAAACATACAAAGAGTTTTTACGAGAGTAGTAGTTATATCTAGCTGAAAGATATCCACGTATGTAAGAGCCTAAGAGGCTTTAAGTTTGTTTTATATATATGGTTACGATTTTTGTGATTTCGTATTATTGATAGGGAAAATGCTAAAGCTATTAATTATTTTACAACTGCTGATGTGGTAGGTTGTTATTGGTAAGTAAAAATGTGATATTAGTGGTGAGCACAAATAAAAGACTAGTACGAATTTGTCATATTAATAATTTGTAAAAATATTGTAAAATAATTTATGGACGTAATAGTAGTCTCTATTTATTTTTTATTTTTGAGTAAACACTAATACTTTTTAGTTCATACACAAAATATTAATAATAGTATTTTAAACATGGTTTATAATACATTACATAATCAAAGTACAGCTACAAAAGGGTCCAACTTTTATAGTTATAGATTGGGGTTATAAACAGCGGACGCTAAATGCACACAACTAATGTGGGATAAACATCCCTATTATTTTTTTTTTTAATAAACAGTAATATTTATTAGATCACACATGGAAATAGTAATAATAGTATTTTAAACCGAGTTTATAATACATTATATAACCAGAGTACAACTACAAAATTGTCTAACTTTTGTAATTGTAAACCGGGGTTATAAACAGTGAACACTAGACTATGAATGTAAGTATAGGAACTGATCAACTTCATTAAATATTATAGTTTGTTGTGAAAGTTCTTATTTATTATTAGTAAATTTTAGGCTGAAACCAAATTTCAAAGATATATATCCCACCAATCACGTCGTGAACAATATATATAACTTTCATCATTTGTTCAATCCAAAATCTGCATGAAATGCGGGGCATACAATAATTGAACGTGTAAACTACATTTGAAAGGAATTGATAAAAACAGAACTAATAATTAATTTTCTGAAGTTGAGTGCCACTAAGCCTAAAATCAATGGAAAAATATATGGATCAATCTGAACAGATATGAAAGAACGTGCGGCATTTTCCTTCAATTTGGAGTTTTGATGTTGAATTCCGACAATATGGACTTTATTTATTTAATTAGCTAGTTAGGTCTTTGAAAAATGAATAGTACCATTCTACTACTGTTTTTGTTAGGCCAAAGATTCCAAATATCAGGAATTTAAAATTTTGGAATGTATTGTTACGGTGTCGGTGAGCACCAACCATTCATTGACAAAATGACTACAGTTTTAATGCAAGATCTAGATGCATGCTTTTAGTATTATTCAAAAAATGAACATTTTGCATGACAAAATTTCTTCCCTTCTTTATTTATATATATATATATATATATATATATATACACTTATGAGGCATACGGTTAATAAATTATTTTAGAAAATTTTTTATAAAAAAATATATTAACTTTTTTTAATTTTTAATAAAAAGTTTCCTAAAATGAATAATTAATTGAAAGTACACAGGTTTTAAAGCATACATTAACCTATGTGCGTAGATGGTAACGGTTAGCATTTTGAGTCAAGATCTGCAAGCTTTGACAAATTCTTGCAAGTTGACTTCACAAATTATTAGTACCGTAACAATTCTACATCCAAATTGCTATATTTTAACTAATTAATTAATCTCCTTTCTTTCCCCATATATATCACCTTTTCCATTCACATATATCATCTTCAAAGCAATATGGCTTCCAAACTTTTCTTTCTCATAGCAATTCCTTTTTTCATTACCCTTCCCTTCTTTGCCTCTTTGTCTTGTGCAGATGGCAACTCAGTTAGTACCATTTGCATGTCCACCCCATATCCTTCTTATTGCAAATCTATACTCCCTAACCAAACCACAAATGTATATGGCTATGGCAGGTTTTCAATTCAGAGTTCATTATTGCAATCTCGTATATTTTTCAGCAAAGTAAACAGATATCTTCAAAGCCAGTCCTCTTTGTCCACCACCACAATTCGTGCTCTTGAAGATTGCCGGCTGCTAACTGAGCTGAACATAGATTTCTTATCAAGCTCCATTGAAGATGTCAATAGAACTAGTAAAACTCTTCCTGATTTGGAAGCCGACAATGTCCAAACCTTGCTCAGTGCCATTTTAACTAACCAGCAAACTTGTTTAGATGGCCTGCAAGAAGCAGATTCAGCTTCAAGTGTCACAAATGAACTCTCAGGTGCCCTCTCTAATTACACTAAGCTGTGCAGTGTTTCTCTAGCTCTCTTTACCAAGGGTTGGGTGCCAAAAAACAGAACATGGAAGCCTATGATGAATCATGTCACATTCCAAAATGGACCCTTGCCTTTAAGGATGTCTAGTCGGACGCGTGCTGTTTATGAGACCGTGAGAAGGAGAAAACTTCTTCAGTCATCCAATGATATTACCATTAAAGACATGGTGATCGTGAGCAAAAATGGAAGTGGAAACTTCACCACCATTAATGATGCCATCAATGCAGCTCCAAACAAAACTGCCTCTACTGATGGATACTTCTTGATCTATGTCACGGCAGGTGTTTATGAAGAGTATGTGTCCATTGCAAAGAACAAGAGGTACTTGTTGATGATTGGGGATGGTATCAATCAAACAATTATCACAGGCAATCGAAGTGTTGTTGATGGGTGGACAACCTTCAACTCTGCAACATTTGGTAAGGAAAAAAAATTTCAAGATCTGTTATCTTCTAACTAGCAATTTAACATGCCCAAAAAGATCAAACGGTTTATTTTTCAACATTGATTGTATTGTAATGTAAGTAATACATTTAATAAGAAGATATGAATTTTTGTTGCTTGTTTAAGGTGGACATATAATCTAATGGGTTTCATGTCAATATTGCATTGCAGCTGTGGTTGCACCAGGTTTTGTGGCCGTGGATATAACTTTCCGTAACACAGCTGGTGCAATTAAGCACCAGGCAGTGGCAGTTCGGAATGGGGCTGATTTGTCCACATTTTATAGGTGCAGCTTTGAAGGGTACCAAGATACCTTGTATACACATTCTCTTAGGCAATTCTATAGAGAGTGTGATATATATGGTACAGTAGATTTCATATTTGGTAATGCTGCAGCTCTTTTGCAGAATTGCAACATATATCCCCGTCTGCCAATGCCCGGACAATTCAATCCTATCACTGCACAAGGGCGAACTGATCCAAATCAAAACACAGGTACTTCCATTCATAATTGTACCATTAGAGCAGCCGATGACTTGGCCTCAAGTAATTCAACTACTCGGACCTACCTGGGAAGGCCGTGGAAGGAGTACTCTCGGACAGTTTACATGCAAAGTTTCATGGATAGTTTGATAACCCCTGTTGGTTGGCGCGAATGGGATGGAAATTTTGCACTAAGCACATTGTATTATGCAGAGTATAATAACACAGGACCTGGATCGGACACTACAAACAGAGTGGCATGGCCTGGTTACCATGTGATTACTAATGCCATAGATGCTGCTAATTTTACTGTATCTAACTTCTTGCTTGGAGATAACTGGTTGCTTCAGACAGGAGTGCCTTATTCTGGTGGACTAATATGAACAATTTCTTCTTCTTCTTGTTTTTTGGTAAGCATATGAACAATTTCTTGGATACGGCTGGTCATTTGCTTGTAATTTTAATGTAGTATAAGTACGTGTAAATTAAAACTAAGCTTCTCCAATTTAAAGCTTGGTAATTTCATTTCAGATTGAAGAACAATAGGAATAAAGTAGTTTGGACTTTGGATTTTGTTGGTGCAAACACAATGATAATGGAAATAATACGAAGAGAAACTGAATAATACTTACACAACACTATTTGGACTGAGACGCGGCACTCGCTCTCTTTAAGGAGATTCAAGCCCTTGGTTGGCTAAACTTTGTAACCGGTGCAGACCGTCTCTGACTTGTCTCCTTCAGGATACAACAACCCAACAAGTGTTGTATGGCTAGAACAACCTCTGCACAAAGTGTTCAAGCCCAAAGCTTGAATGGGCCATTTACTCACCAACTGGTAATTACTCTGAATGTGCTGTCAAGTAGGAGGATCCAAGGTGCTGATCCATTTCCAAATTTGACACCTCCACCCTTCATCTCCCTTTTGCACACGTATCTGGCCCAATATTTGAGACAATTCATATTAGTCCATTAATCACCACAATTAAAAAGAACAAAATAGTTTCTCTCCTTTTCAATGTGAGATTAAACATTTTCACTAACTCCTCATTTTCCACATTCACTCCCACATCTTTACATTTATGTTATAAAATTTATTCATTTTTAATTATTTAATATTAAAATGTTCCAACAGATTCAAATTTATATCATAAAATAGGATCGAGTAGTAGTTACGAAGCTTGCATTTAAGTTTGGGGTAAAATAAAAAATTAATTAATAAATACTTTAAAAAAAATTGAGAGAAAATTACTTTAAATAATTGAATAACTATAATCCAAATTACACTCCATTAAGTTTATGTGAATTGTCACATACTCAGTGTAGTTGAGTCATTCCACATCGGTAAAGTGTGATATTGAGAAGGGGTCTATCACTTGCTCCGTGACACTAACCTCCAGCATGCAGTTTTGGTGTTGGCGTGTGAGTGTATTTCCTTATTTCATCCCCTTCCCCTATATATGTGTGTGTATGTGTTTCTCAAAAAAAAAAAAAAAAGTTTATGTGAATTGTCATTTCTATCCATAAAATATAATTTTTGCTATTTTAGCCCTTAAATAAATATTTTTTTTGGGGTCAAATTAGTCTTTCCCTTCATTGTCATTTATAAAATTACCATTAAATCCAATAAAATGACATTGTATCACATGTGTGAATATCTCACTTTTATAAAAGGCAATGTACTTAATGACCAACTCGATAGAAATTAAGGGAAAAAATGACAATGCTTGGAAAAAAAAAAGGGTCTGTGCCTCCCAACTCCTAAAGCCATCTATGGGCTTCGAAATAATATGAAAGAGCCGATGACTTTTGATACCAATGAAAGAAAAATGAGTACATACCTCTGGAACCTTGTGTGCAACTATTCCACATTGCAAACCATGTCATCGCAACTCACATGGTTGTTACTGATGGTGGTGCACTCTATTAGAGCAAAGCACGCGAAATTCACAGCCTATTATCTTCAAATCCATGAAACCAACTTCAATTGCAAATCAAATCTTTTCCATTCTTTGGCAAAAGACCAGATTGATACTGAGTAAGAATTTTATCTCTAATATTAAAAGCTAGAAGAAACAAAAAGCAAAAAAAATATGTGTGTGTGTTAAGTGCAGAGGATTGAGTTGCTTTGACAAGTGAGAAGAAGTGAAAGAAAGAGCCCAAAAAACAAAGTTTGAAAGCTCATGTGTTTAAAAACGGGTCGATTGATCACGTGACTTGTGGGTCAACTCAACCCAACTCAAATTTACAAGGGCTCGAATAGACCCATTTTTTTCATGGTTCAAAAAATATCTTCTCATAACCTTATTTTTCTTTCAGATTTGAGTGGGTTAACAAGTTTGGGTCCAATTTCGCTATATTTAGAAAACTTAATTTTTTATGAGGCATGAAACATGTAAACACAACTTATTGACCTGACCCAATCCAACCCAACTTAACATTACGGTTGAGAAATTCCTAGCCCATGTGGGTTAGGTTGAAAAAAACTTTCAACACGACTTTATCTGATCTATGCACGCTCTTAGAGATATTAGTTTTATTCCTTCGTTAATCGTCACATCGATTACAAATTTAAAGAATCAATTATATATAAATAATTTACGATCATTTAATGTGTACATACGCAAAGACTTTTTACTATGTTGTCTATTATTTTTTACGAGAAAATGTTGAATGGCTTCAAAAAAATTCGACCCCTCATCAATATATATATATATATATATATTATTTACTATTTACATGATAGGTAAGATTCTTACCTTGTCCCCATCTTGTAGGGTCCCGTGAAACCCTGCACCATCTTGTAAAACTCTACTTTTTGTTGACTTGCCCACAATTATTAAATTTTTATTTTTTAACAAAACCTATTTCATTAATAAAAATATACTTAAAATTACAAATAAATTTATCCCGTCAAATCAAACTAATTTTTAGCAAATATTGAATTATCCAATTGTTTAACAAGACACTATCACAATAAAAATAAAAATCTCATAGTACAAAATCAATGATTCAATGGTATATAAATTTGTTTCTAATATAGATAAAAGAAAACATTAAAATTGATATCTTATTTCCAACATTGCTAGAGAGAAAAAAGAGGCAGAGAATCATGTTAGGTAAAATAAAATAAGCTGATAATATGTTTGTTTAAATTGTAGGGTTTTAGAGTATGAAAAAATTACAATTTAACCCTTATCAATGTGAGTGGGGCAGGGTGGGTCTAAAAAATGTAAACTCATTCCCACCCTGCCCAGTAGTGCAGGACTAAAATCTCCCCCATCTTTGCCTTACCACCTTTGCGGAGCAGGAAAAACCCGCATGGGATGAAACGGAAAGGAACATGACAAAATTGTCATCCCAAGATTGGATATAGAATTTGTTACCTACACATAATTTTATAAATGATGGGATTTACATCCCCAATATTTAAAATCCCATCATTTATAAATTTCTTTGTTTGATTATAAATTTACTAATAGTGGGATTTCAATTAATTTCCTTCAAAAAAAATTAAAATGACTTTAAAATTAACCATATATATATATATATTTTCCTTGAGTTCCAAAAAAAAAAAAAAAAATTCCTTCAATCCTCGGGGTTTTTCTCCTCCACACAATAGCAACAACATAGACAATATATATAAAACAAAAATATCAATCATTGAAGGTTCTACGTCGAGGCCATGGTTACCTGGACCCACTCACCTCTCATTGCACCTAATACACAATGACCACTGCCGTCGAACGGTTGAAATTTAAGGATGCTTGACTGTGCATTGGCATAGTGGTATACCTATGAGAGAAGACATGATGGGATGATTAGATGCCTGGGATTGCACAATAACATATGAGGATTGGAGATGGTATCTTTGAGTTTAGCCCCTCTAATATCATCTTCTTTTTAAAAAATTTTTTTTTTAATGAATCCTTGCTCTCTCTATTGAAACTAAGTTTGGTGGTGTTAAGATTTGAAAATGATGCTTCATTGAGCAGAATTTCTAGCTAGGATTTGGAGCCCACAAATTTGAATTTTGCACTGTAAAATATTTTTAATAAAATATTTTCAAATATTTAATGTGAGAAGTAAATTTTTAAAAATACAAACCATCAAAATTAGCTACTTAAGAATTGGAGTTAGTACCACTGAATTGGCACTGATCACTAAACCTAAGGCTTCAGTGATTGGATTGCTGGCATAGGCTGCCTAGCTAACTAGACTAGTGATCCAATCACCAAATTGGGGGGGAGGGGACAGAGCATTATATTCCACACTAAAATTTGAAAATTCTTCCTCTCATTCACCCAAATCAGGAATTTTTCAGATCAGAAATGACCAAATTCTACCTCCAATTTAGTTACCCAAACACAAGGAGGTCAAAAAGTAACATTTGAAAATTTATGTAAGTATGATAAAACCAAGCTTGTGAACATTTCTATGCTTTTATTCTATGAGAGTATGGGCATGTATTATGAGAGAATTGTTCCTCAAACAGCTGCTGCTAGTTTGATTTAGTCTTCTATAATATCATCCTTTTTACCAAAAAAAAAAAAGAAAAGAAAAGAAAAAAAAAAGAAAAAACCAAGCCAGGAGGAGTAATATGTAAATATTTCAAATTAGAAAAAAAAAAAAAAACAAAAACCAGGAATCACAGTCCTTCTCGAATTTTCAGCCAACCAAAATATATAAAAAGCGTAGAAAATCACTGTTGTCTTTCTCGGCACGTATAGACGTTCCTAGGTTTTTGAAGTAAAACCACCACCGCTCATTCAAACAAAAGCCCCACACCCAAAATATATTAACCCCCCCAAAAAAAAAAAAAAAAAAAAAAACTCAAAAACCCAATCATTCACACACATTAGACACAGAGAGACTCATCACGATCTCTCTCTTTCTCTCTCTCTCTGAAAAAATTCAAAAACCCTAACCGATCCAATCCAATCCAATCCAATCCAATCTCCATCGATGGCGGAAGAACCATCGTCATCGCCACCACAGGCGCCGTCCTCCACGGCGGCGCCGCTGGGGCATTCGGTGATCCCGATAGTGAACAAGCTGCAAGACATTTTCGCGCAGCTGGGAAGCCAGTCGGCGATCGAGCTCCCTCAGGTTGCGGTGGTGGGGAGCCAGAGCAGCGGCAAGTCGAGCGTGCTCGAAGCTCTAGTCGGCCGCGACTTTCTCCCCCGAGGATCCGATATCTGTACTCGACGCCCGCTCGTTCTTCAGCTGTTGCAGACCAAGCGAAAACCCGACGGCACTGAGGAGGAGTACGGCGAGTTTCTTCACTTGCCTGGAAAACGCTTCTACGATTTCTCTGATATTCGGAGAGAAATTCAGGTACTCTTGCATTTTCAATTCGCTTCAATATTCAAAATTGCGCTTAGACTTTAGCGTAGGAGAGTATAGGTGTTTAAGTTCAACAATTTTCAGATAGGTAGATAAAGTGAAAGCATTGGTGCAATACATTGAATTTAAGAAGTTTTGATTCAACTTCTACCACTTGCATAAAAAGTTTCTTGAAATGGTTCATAAACCAATGCCCTTAGGGCATCTTTTAACTTTTCGCTTAAATTTAATTGAGGATTTTGATGTACTCAAGCTAAAGTATTGAAGGTAATGAACTTTAATTATGATTACTTATTTTGCTACTTCATGGTTCATGAGTATGCAAAGCTGTGTTTTTTCTGATATCCTATAGTTTTTGTTGCTGATAATTTAGCCTAGGAGACCATCGGTGATTAGTTCAACAATTTTCTGATGGGTAGATAAAGTAAAGCGTAGGTATAGTACATTAGGTTTCCCAATTAAATTGTTGTTGGAAACCGTAACAATTTTCGTGTTTCATTGGCCAATGCAACCTTTTTTTTAATATAATGGGGAATTTAAGAAATTGGGGAATTTAAGAAAGTAATGAGCTTTAGTTATGATTACTTATTTCTCTACCTTATGGTTCATGAGAATGCACAATTTTGGGTTAGCTATATCTATTCTTTTTTGCCATTTTATTCTATTGGATGTCATACTCTTTGTCACCTTGTTAATTGACATGTCATTTTTTTTAGGTCTTCCTCTAGCTTTTTCCAGTTTGCTTGACTTGAATCAACTTGTTCTTTTTTCTGAACTATAAGAATATATGATTGTGTGAAGTAGTTGAATAAATGAGCATACAATTTTTTTTTTTGGATTCCTCTGCTTGAATTAATTCGCATTTCCTTACTGATGTTACTGAGCTAATAAGAATATATATATATATATATATATATATATATATATATATATATATATATATATATATATATATATTGATAAGTAATAAGAATATTTGATTTATGTGGAGTAGTTGAAAGAATGAGCTTACAATGTATCTTATGGAATGTGTTTGAACAGAACTTCGGTGTTTTTTTTGGGGAGTTTTGGATAAGAAGAGAAACTCTACTATACCTTATGCAAAGAATTTTTTTTTTGTATTTTTATTTATCAAAAATTTTTTTTATCAAAAAACTAATTGTGCTGGTTCTTATTGCTCTCTTTAGTATTGAGAAGTAGCTAAATTGAATCAAATCAAGTTGAATAGCATTTGCATGTGGATGAAGATTTTATTAGATTTTGAACACACCTATATCTTACTTCCCTCTATTCTTTTCATTTTAAATAATTCCAAATGGACTATAGGCTGAGACAGACAGGGAAGCAGGGGGTAACAAAGGTGTCTCAGACAAGCAGATTCGCCTGAAGATTTTCTCACCGAATGTTCTTGATATCACACTGGTGGATCTCCCTGGTATAACAAAGGTTCCTGTTGGTGACCAGCCCTCTGATATTGAGGCAAGGATTAGGACAATGATCATGTCATACATTAGAAGAGAAAGTTGTCTTATTCTGGCTGTTACGCCAGCAAATTCAGATTTAGCAAATTCAGATGCTCTTCAGATTGCAGGAAATGCTGATCCTGATGGTAGGTTCTGAACAGAGAAAGATTATGCTTGTGGTATGCCTTTAGTTTTATCTATTTATATGTAAATATTAATTTGTAAGTTTTGATTTTCTATTGGCAGGTCATAGAACTATAGGCATAGTTACAAAGGTACATTATATCTTGGCTTGAACTTCTCCCATGTTTATGTATTTTTCCATCATTAACTAATTGTTATAATGTTCTGACAAGGTTTGGCATTTTCTCTGTGTGATCTTAGTTGGATATTATGGATAGAGGTACTGATGCCCGTAATTTATTGCTGGGAAAAGTGATTCCCCTCCGACTTGGTTATGTGGGAGTAGTGAATCGTAGTCAAGAGGTAATCATGTAACACTTAGAGATGGACAAATATTTGTTAATTCCATTACATCCTTTTATTTAGTTGTTTTATGTCATCCAAGTCTGAGATGGACAGAATGGAATTGCGAAGTTATTTTACTTGTGGGATAAGATTGTGATTTGGATTTTCAATTGTAATGCTTCAAACAGGATATTATGCTTAATCGCAGTATTAAAGATGCACTTGTGGCTGAGGAAAAGTTCTTTCGCAGTCGTCCAGTATGTTCATGCCGTTCCTTACTATATTGCTCTGTCAGAATTCCTTTATCAAATTGTATACTTAATTTCTTGCTTCTTAAATAGGTGTATAATGGTTTAGCTGATCGTTGTGGTGTTCCTCAGTTGGCAAAGAAGTTGAACCAGGTAGAGTTTTGCAACATTTAACTTACTTAATATGTCGTGGAATATAATTTACCATTCCAAAATAGATGCTTCATGTTCATCATCTGCTGCTACTCTTGAGCATGCACTTATACACCCAAACATGCACGCACCGCACACTCCTCTGCTCCTCTCTCTTGCTTCGATCATACAGAATAGGCGGAATATTATTTTTCTACCTTATAAATTATCCTGATTTTGGCAATTTCTCTGTAGTATTATTTCATGAGTCACGAATACTATAATATACTTCTAATCTATGAATCCCCCATTCCTTGTTATAAAAAACAACTATGAATCCTTTATTAACTTGAAATTTGTTATATTTAATTTATTTGCAGATTCTAGTCCAACATATCAAGGCAATACTACCTGGGCTTAAGTCGCGCATAAGCTCTGCACTGGTTTCTGTTGCCAAGGAGCATGCAAGCTATGGAGAAATCACAGAATCAAAGGCATGTTTAATTCTTTCAAGAGACTGCGTAAAACTTGGTTGAGATCATTGTTCAATCAATTGAATCTTTATTGCATGTTGTGAGGTTGTGAATTTTGTGCTAGGTATAACAGCGGACTTTAAATTTGCGTTTTACTCATCCAGTGTGGAATGCTGAATGAGTTTTTTATTTTTATTTTTGTTCAATGCTTGGTGTTCATAAATTGTACTTTTATTTTCACTTGGTTGGCAGCTTCTGTGGGCTACTGCTAATACTTTTCTTTTACTTATTTTAAAGTGATCACTCATCAGGTTAAATTTTTTTAAAAAAAATGTTTGTCCTGGTTGGGGAGCTTTCTTGCATTTTACCCTCTTGTGATGTGGTTTCCTCTACATGTGCAATTCTGAGTGTGAATTGAGTTTCCATTCTTAGATGTTATTGCCATTTTTCACTAAGATTTTGTTGGAATCCTTTTTTCTTTGTGATTATACTATTTTCCTTACAATAACTCACTTCCTTGAATCCAATAGGCTGGTCAGGGTGCTCTTCTCCTTAATATTCTTTCAAAGTATTCTGAAGGTAAATATAACTTTTCCTAGTTTTTTTGTCTTTAGCTCTTTATGGAAGTTGTCTTCTGTAATTAATGTTCTGACCACATCTGTTTACTTAAATCGTACTTTTTATTTTTTATTTTTTTTTATCTGTGCTTGAGTTCATTAATGGTAGCTTTATTACCACATTGGAAACAGCATTTTCTTCAATGGTGGAGGGGAAAAATGAAGAAATGTCAACATCTGAGCTGTCTGGTGGAGCGAGAATTCACTATATATTTCAATCAATCTACGTGAAGAGTTTAGAGGTGTGTGTTTTGATATTTTCAGGCACTTACCCTGTGACCTAATTTTTTTGCCCATGATGGGTTTGTTGTCTTACAATCTAGGTCAAAGGTACAATGATGTGCTACATCTTCAGTAGTTAATGATATTTATTTAATTATTTGTCTGGTTCTGTATGAAAAGTTATAAATCTAAGTTCTTGTAAGAATTGGATATATACAGAATTTTCTTTTTGGTTGAGTAAAATGTAAAATCTCCAGTAACCGATGGAAGATACAATACAAGCACAACCTGAACAACGATGACTATTACCTTGATATCTGCCTTTCACTCAACATGTACTCATGGGTGTGTGTTTGTAACTTACCAATAAGAAAAAAAAAAAACTACATTCTTGTTTGTTTAAGCAAGTATAATTTGATGAAACCACTAGAGTGAGGTGCAGTCTTAATAGTCGTTTGACCATCTTGTTTAAAAAAATTATGTTCAATGGGTGAGCATGCTAGCTCTCATGGGTGATGTGATGAATTCCATTTTGGTAACTGGGATGAAATGCTGGATTTAATTCTGCTTTTAACTGAGTGTGTCTGATTCAATTTGATATCTCTTGCAGGAGGTGGATCCATGTGAGGACCTAACTGATGATGACATTCGAACTGCTATTCAGAATGCAACTGGTCCTAGATCTGCCTTATTTGTTCCAGAAGTAGGTCTTATGTTTTTTTTCTTCAGAAAATTTTCTTTAATTTCAACGATTGATATTTTTCCTTATTTGTGGATTTTGTATTGTTGGTTGTCTGGATCCTCCTGATAACCCCACTCAAAGGTCAAGAACATATCTTATTGATTTAATGTCTTTATTAGGTTCCATTTGAGGTTCTTGTTCGAAGGCAAATAGCACGTTTATTGGATCCAAGCCTTCAGTGTGCCAGGTTCATATATGATGAGTTAATGAAGGTACGAGATTTCTTATTTCGTGTCTCCGGTGGTATCATAACAACATCACTTGTAAGTCTTGATCTCCAACTAATTTAGTTTCTCTCTACAGATTAGCCACCGCTGTCTAGTTAATGAACTGCAGCGATTTCCTGTTTTAAGAAAGCGTATGGATGAAGTTATAGGGAATTTTCTGCGAGAAGGCCTTGAACCCTCAGAAACAATGATTGGGCACATTATTGAAATGGAGGTATTTTGAAATGAAGATAATGAACAAGTACTTGCTCTAGACTCATAATACATCATGTAAATTATGGAGTTTACTTTCCTTTTCATTAAGGGCCTGTCTAATTAAAATCTTGTTCCACTATACAAACCTGGATAGCATCAATTAGTTTGGACACTGGCCTTGGATTTTCACTAGTATTAGTCAACAGTACAATTACCTATCAATTAAAACTTGGCAAATTTTTATCTGCCCTCATAAGATCCTGCCTAACATTTCTTCCTGTCAAATTATGATGCTTACCACTCATAAAAAATTATGATGCTTACCAATGTTTAGATTCTTAATTATATTATGTAGCAAAAAACGATTCTCAATTATATTCTAATTAGGGCCTGTTCGGTTGCTAGGAATTTCAAATCTTTAGAGTTATAGATTCTTGAGAGTTTAAACAAACAAGAATTAGAATTCCCTAGAGTTTTGACATTTCCGTTGTTCGGATATACTTATGAACTTGAATTTATACCGTGTTTTAGACCATACTAATAAAGAAATTAATTTTTATTATTTAAAAATAATGATGGACAAACTCATTTAGGACATAAATAATAAAATTTTTTGACTATTACAGATAATTAAAATTGAAAAAAAATCCTTTGAAAATTAATAAACATCTTTTTTGATAAGTAAAGAAAAATATATTAAATTTTTAAAAAGTGTCACCTTTTGTATCCTCTTTTTTCAAAAAATGCAGTATTGCCTTGTCTTATGTTGTCATACCCTGTGTAATGTCAGTACCTGTGCTTCATAGCAGTGCCACAAATGTGTCCGAGTTGTGTCTAGGCTGTGTTTCTATTAAATATATGTATATATATATTTATATTTTTTGTGGGATACATATGGGATGCGCAGGCATGTCTCAGCTAGTATACATGGTAAGAAGAGTCCAGTATTTGGGGGGCTATTTCCTCCTGCTTGATATGGAATATTTGGAGGGAAAGAAATATGCTCAACTTTGAAGGTAGGGAACAATTGGTTGCTCAACTCAAGTCTCGGCTGTTGGGCATACTTTTTGAGTGGCAATATTCTGAGTCTTCTTCTGTCCTTTTTTACCTAGACATGCTTGCTTTATGGACTGCTTGTATCTGGACGGATTAATTTCTTCTTGTTTTCTGTTTCTTTGCTTAGAGTCCTTGGCATACTTAGGTTGCGTTTGGGATTAGAGTTTAAAGTTTGCTTATTTTACTATTTAGCTTATTTTTGCTACTATTCATGTTTCTCACTGCACTTTTTGATACTATTCATGGGTTCCACCGTATTATTTCAACTAGCATTTACTTTTATCTACCGTACTCTTAGCAAAACATTTTCAGTTTCAGCTAAATAAGCTGTTTCCAAATGGACTCTTAGTGTACTTGGGCCTCGGCTTTTTTCTTGTTTTTTCTTGTTTTCTTTACATCAATGAAGCTCTTTTCTTACTGATTAAAAAAAGAATTCAAAGCTTTTACCCTGTTTCCTTGCTCGTTTACTATATATCAACAATGCATAGGCTTCTCATGGTGGACATACTACTTTCATTGTCCTTAATTCTGTTTCTTAGGAATGCTTATGGATTTTGCAATCTAACTCATTTTGCAGATGGACTACATAAACACTTCCCACCCAAATTTTATTGGTGGGAGCAAAGCTGTAGAGGTTGCACGGCAACAGACTACATCTTCGAGGATCCCTTTAACTGTTTCCAGGCAAAAGGTATGTCTGCTGTGCTATTAGTCATCTATATTTTGCAATACATGAAACCATTAATTTTCTTCTGTTTGATTTTTCTTTTTTCTTTTTCATCTTTTGGTTTTTAAAGGATGGTGCGGAACCTGATAAGGCACCAGCATCTGAAAGAAGTCTGAAATCGCGAGCCATTCTTGCCAGGCAAGCAAATGGAGTTGTGTCTGATCAGGTATGGAGAATTTGACTTGGAAAGGAAAAAAGTATTGAGAATTTGTCTTTTCACTCATCTGGTGAACAAGCACAATCCTTCTCATCCCTAAAGAAACTATGCAAACTTTATGCCTGTGCTTGCCATTACATATTAAAACTTAACAAGCAAGTTAAAATTTTCAGAAGGATAATTTATTCATTTGGTCTAATTAATTTTGTTTTTGTGATTTCATATGGATTCACAGGGTGTTCGACCTGTGGCAGAGGTTGAAAAAGTCTCTTCCTCAGGTAACGTGTTAATTTGATGAATTTAGTTCAAATTGTTTTATATCTGCAATAACATTTTGGGATTGTGTACTAAATTCTTAATCCTAAACAGTGCTAATTCCTTGAAAGCAGTAATTTTTTTATTGGTAGGTCACATGCCCCCCTGTGGGTTTCTGAACCCATGACCTTACCCTCCACCTTGCTTTTACAAGGGGAGGAGGCACCATTAGAGTTAGAGCTTATTGGCTACATGAAAGCAGTAAAAAAATACCCAAATCTTAAATTATATATAAATATATATTTATATATAAAATCTGTTGATTGCAAATGCTGTTCCTGACAATAAATCTTGGAAGCAGTAAATTACCCATTTCTTTTTTTCTATTTTCAATCCCCAATTATGCTAATTCAGTAGTAGGATTAAAAGATATTCTAAAATTTGGAAGGATTAATTATTGATCAGGAAACCCAAGTGGTTCAACTTGGGGAATTTCATCAATTTTCGGTGGAGGTGATAACCGTATTGCCGCTAAAGAGAGCTTCACGAACAAGTCATATATTGAACCTGTTCACAGTATGGAGCAATCCTTATCTATGATCCATTTGAGAGAGGTATACATTATCTTTCCAGTGTCTGCTGCTGAGTTTTCCAATATCTTCCCCCTCATATGCTTAATTTATTCTAATAAATATTTGTTGATGTTCTTTAAGCCCCCAACTATCTTGAGGCCTACAGAAGGTCACTCAGAGCAGGAGGCTGTTGAAATTGCAGTGACTAAATTGCTGCTGAGATCATACTATGACATCGTCCGGAAGAACATTGAGGACTCTATACCTAAAGCAATTATGCACTTCCTGGTATTCTCATCCTCATCCTTTGCCATATCATGGGAAATCTTTTTTTTTTTAATTTTATTTTATTAATATGTGCATCATGTCTTTATCATAATCGAACAATTATGGGTGGGTGGGTGTGTTAGCAGTAACATGTGGCTTATATGCAATACTTTTCACAGTACAGGGATATGGAAATTAAGGTTAAGAATGTTTCTCTGGCCTCATATTAACTTTCACATTCTTGATGTTAATTAAGAATGTTAATATCTTAGGAAAGAATCAAAAAGTAGGAGGCCTTTACAAGTAGTACACTGAACAATCCATAAAAATTGTGGGATTTTGCCCTCTATGTCATTATTCCTGGGGTGCAATTTTCTTTCATTTGATATTCATTTAATTTTGATAGTTACTTGAATGTATATTCAGGTAAACCATACAAAACGTGAGCTGCACAATGTTTTCATCAAAAAGCTTTACAGGTAATGTGGAGAAGTGTACTGAGATGTAATCCCTTGAATCTTAGATTGTATGCTAGTTCCCCTTGGTTCTAAATGCAACCACTGCAATGTATCTTATGCTCCAAAACAGAGAGAATCTGTTTGAAGAGATGTTGCAGGAGCCTGAGGAGGTAGCAATGAAGAGAAAGCGCACTCGAGACTCACTCCGAGTTCTTCAACAGGCTTTCAGGGTAAGTGTCACCTGAATTATTAATCAGCAGAAGTTTGCGTGAATCTATAGGCTCTTCAAATATAATTTTAATTTCTCAACTGCATTTAGTTTTTGATTATTAGTTTCATTGTTTGGGGAAGGGATTTTCTCATGAAAACATTGTGCATTTTATGTTCATGGTGGGATGATTTTTTTTCTTTCTTTCTTTTCTTGTTGCCCTTTTCCTGGATGCATATAATTACTAGCCTTAGTTTCATGAATGTGTGATGCAGAAGAATTTATGCCCAAAAGGGAAAAAAGGCCCATTAGTCCATTGTCTGTAATTGCACTATCTGTTATATTTAATATAATATTTTTTTTGTTATGTTTTGTGTATTTTATAAGGTAATGTGACTTTTACTGAAGTTGGATGGTTAGTATTTTAATTTTATAGGTAAGATGAAGGTCTAGGATTATTATAAATAGCCTATCTTGAGTTATTGTAGACAATTTTTCTGATTTAATGTATGAAATTTCAGATTTGAGTATTACTTGAGTTCTTCGTGCCTAGGGATCTTAGAGTTCCTACTTATATCCTATTTTCTTCTCCTAGCTGTCAAACTTGTGTAATTGCTGGAAATTCATAAACCCTTCTTCGACACCATATCTAAGTTCTCCATCCCCTTGTCGTTGTGATTTTCTTGTAAACATCACACATAAGTATAAGTATGTTGTAAAATACTAAATTGATATCTTAAGCTCAATAAGTTAACTAATTTGTTGGAAATTATGGTCAAATTAATTGAGATGTGTTCTTTTTTGTGTAGACATTGGATGAGTTGCCTTTAGATGCTGAAACAGTTGAGAAGGGTTACAGTTTTGGTGCTGATCCGACAGGGTTGCCAAGGATACATGGACTGCCAACATCATCGATGTATTCTACGAGCAGTTCTGGTGATTCGTATTCAGCGTCTCCAAAAAACCCAAAGTCACGAAAGTCTTCTCACTCAGGGGAGCTTCAGCAACCATTTTATGGTAATGCAGATTCTAATGGAAGTGGACGCTCTTACATGCCAGGTCTCTATCCGACAGTGGATACATAAGGCATTTGAATGTGCTGTGTATTGGTCCATATCTTTTTTTTTTTTTTTTGACATTGTATTGGTCCATATCTTATTAGCAATTACAAGGCATATATTCATTTGACTGCCCTGTCCAACTTTGGAGATGGTTGGAATTCGACCTGCCAGGGCTGGCTCATCGGGGAGTCGGCATTTTCTTCTAACTAGATGTGTGCAAAGCCAGATTTTGGTATTGCTTTCATCTTTATATCGTTCTGTTTTGTTCCTCCAATATTATATAGGTTTTAATTTCATTGTTTACAAGGGTCGAAAAAGAATAACAGGGTCCCTATAATCTCCTTATGTCAGAGGCAGCAGCTTTCTATATATATATTTTCCTGCAAGCTTTCTGGTTTGAGATTTGTTGAATTGTGATGATTTTCAGCCAATTGTATCAGTATTTTTGAAGTACCTATGCTAGTGCTCTACTCCCCCATTTGGTGGAGAGCACAGTAACACTAACTCTTTCCGTTAGCTGTTTGTTTTGTTGACATTTTTGCATATATGGGTGAAATTTATTTGCCGTTTATTTTGTCAGTGTAACTTGCATAATAATAATGTGGAAAATGCCATGTTATATGGAAATAATATGGAAGTTCTATTTCTAAATTGATGTGATTATTTTAGCAATTGATGTTTTAATTTTACCATTAATATGTTTATATTTGATTGTTTACTTTGTATTCTCCCTCTTATTAGTATCTATATTTGATCGTTTCCTTTCTATTCTCCCTTTTATTAGTAACATGCCTAATTTCGTGGTGAATCTTACAACGAGATGGCCATTGGTATTTTTGAAAGGTGGACTTTATGACTAAACGGGTGTTGATTTTCAGGGTCAGGATGTTGTAAATTACCTGGATTCTTTGGTGAAACATTAGTACTCCTTTTATGGATGAGTAATTTGTAGACATGGCAAAATGGGTCAGAGTTTTCTAACTTGACCTGATCTGAAATTACCCAATCTGAACCCGATTTTTTGAGCCAAAGCAAAAACAGGTTGACCCATAACTTGACTCATGTTTTTTCAAGTCAACTTGACTCAACTCGTGATTCGAACCATTTTTTAGAACTTTTTTTTTTGGGTAAAAAATAAAATAAAATAAAGACAATATTGGTTTAATTGTTTGTCGTGAGTTTTAAGGAAATGATTGAGACATTTACATAATTACATGCATGCAAATGAATGGAAAGAGGAATGGTTAAACATTTTGTAATGAGTAGGGTTGTCCAGAGACCCGGCCAACCCGACTCATCCGCCGCCGACCAAACCGACTTCTCCGGTGGTCGGAAACGGGTTTGTTCCTTCAAAACCCGAGTTTGGCGGGTCGGACGTCGGTTTTCCTTCTCCAGAATCCGATCAAAACCGATCCGACCGATCTGTGAGATTACCGGCGATATTTGGTAGATCCGGTGAGATTTAAACTATTTTCGTCAAGATCTCGGCAAGATTTCACCGGATTTGGCCAAGATCTTGCCGAAAATGGCCTAAATTAGGCCGGATCTGGAGAAACTTCAAAAATTTTCGCCGGATTTTCGCCGTTTTCACGCCTTTTTTCGCCGTTTTCATGCCGTTCTCGCCGTTTTCTGGATTTTCGACCCCGATCGACCCATCCGCCGTCATCTGATGGTCTGATCCGCCCAATCCGTTCATTTCGGCGGTCGGCGACGGGTGCATTTTTTTGCCACCCGATTCCGGCGGGTTGGTTCCGGGTTGGGCACAAACCCGACCCGGACCGACCCGTGGACAGCCCTAGTAATGAGTAAAAATTTTTAGATATCATATAACAAAGTACATTCTAAGATAATTTGGTTACAGTAGAATTAAAAATATAGAATTAAAATTATAGACATGTGTGAAAAATATTCATAAGTATGAAAATAGTGAAATTAAAGTTTCAAATTAGCAAAAATTATGAATGCTTAGAGCTATTTTTTCACAATTTATGTTCAAAATAAACAATTTTTCAAAATAAATTATGATATTTTCTAGAATGTGTGTTGCTTAATAATGATATGACATTCATAAAAGAGACTATGTATAAATAAATAAACGATCAAACTTTAATATATATTCTCAAATTGAAATAGTGTCAACCATAATTGATAATAGATTATAAAATTAATTTTCAAAATTGTGAATTTCTTATACGTTTTTATTCTTTGTTAAATGAGTTATCTCATTTGTAATTTTGTTTTATATTTGGAATGTTGATATTGTGTAGAAATAAAACTTTTGTATTTGTTTTACTTATTTGTATTATTTTGTTTTAGTTAGCAATATTGGGATTTATATAATTTTAAAATTATTGAATAAGTGTGCATTTGGCATCGACTTAAAAAGCCAATTTTTTTTACAATTCAACTTATTTTTGCTATTATTTATAGGTTCCATTGCACTTTTTGGTACTATTTATGAGTCTCACTATATTATTTCAACTACTTTTTAGCTTTATCTACCTTATTTTCAGCAAAAAGTTTTCAGCTTTAACTAAATAAACTATTCCCAAATAGACACTAAGTATTAATAAGCTTAATTAAGTTAATTTTTTTTTATATAAGTGATGAATTCAAAGTAATACATTTTACCTCTAGTAATTTGTTGCATGAATTTTCAAATGGCAAATACATGTTTTCTTTATTAAAAAAAAATTATATGAAAATACGGGTCAACCCAACCCCCAACCCGATTGACTCAAATCCCTTTTTAAGCCGCTTAAAATGGCCAATTTTTTACTCGTAACCCATTTGACCCACGACCTAATTGACTCAATCCACCCGTTTGCCATGCTAGTAATTTGGGACGAAGAAGAGAAAAAAGGCCATAAGCGAATTTTCAAGGTTTTATCAAAATGAGCATCCAAAATAAGATTTTAAAACATTAATGGCAAACTTGGATGGGGTATGTGGATGAGGACTTTGATAAAGATTCTTCACAAAATAGGCGACATTGTCGTCTTCCCTGGGGATTTTAAACCCATTCCCAGCAGGATATACAAAAAGCTTTAAATCTTTTTGCATCCTGAGATGGTCATTCATATCCATTGGTGGGACGTTATTAAACAGGTTGAACATTCCTTCATTTGGAGGACTTGAGTCTTGAGTTTGAGGTTGCGGCGGAGAAGGTGAGTAATAGAAGTTGCCTTGGGTTGTTGGAGAAAATCCATAATGATCACCCAAAAATACCATAAAAATGGCTAGACTTAAGTACAAAAATTGGAGCAACCACCATGGGCGGCTTCCCGATGGTGGTGGAGCTTCAATAAGTGCTGGTGGTGGTAGAATTTACAAGACTTCGGGTGAAGAAAACTCCGGTATTGTGATCTGTTGTTGGCCTTGTCTTTTAGCGTCACCGTGAATTGGGGCATAAAATTGTTGGTGGGGTAGTGCAATTGGTACATAGAACATATCGTATTGTGCTTGTCGATTGGGCTGAAGGGGTGGCTGTTGTACTAGCAGGGATTGTGGTGGTGGAGGGGGAGCATTGGAAGGTGGAGTTCCAAAAAATCTCTTCACCAAGAAAATGGTATTTCGGTTTAGAGCAAGAGTGAGAGTGAGAGTGAGAATGAGATTGGGAGTAGTGACTAGTGATAGTGATAGCAAGAGAGTATATAGGGATCTGTCAGAGTAATTCAATCTGAGCCGTTAGATTGGTTTCTTGAACGTCGTTGGATGGGAGGGAGAGATAGATTAATTATATCTGATAAAAAAGAGAAAGCGAGGAGAATTACTACTAACTCCATGGAAAAGAAGATAAAGAAGTAGAAAGTCAATTCGGTAGGTTAAAGAATAAATCATACATGCATTAGATAGTTAAAATTGGGTTTGTGATAAAGCAATGGGCTCCATAGGTGGCAATGCTGAGTCATGACCTGTGAAGCACGGGTGTAGCAAAAGGGTAGCCTTACTCGTGTTAGATGCGGCGTGTAGCCTGGAAGCGCGTCCCACACAAATTTTTTTTGAGTCGATACGGCCGGACACGAACCCAGATCTTCCTCTCTTCTTCCCAAATTCTTCTTCTCTCCTCTGGTCTCTCCAGCTTCCTTTTATTTTATCTTTTTTGACTTTTCAACTTTTTGTTTATTGCTTTTGTTTTGGTTTCTCCACTTAGTTAGAACATCCACAGCAATGGAGCTAAAAATTTAGCTTTTTAGCTCCACAAAAAGTTACTTTATCTATTTTACCTACTCACCTTACAAAACATGCTGCAGCAGTGGATCTATTTTAGCTTTCAACACAATAAAATAATATAAACATCACAATAAAAATAATATATCCACTACAATAAAATAATATATCCATTACGATAAACAACAATCACAACTACCCGTAACCGCTACCATCGACTCTTCCACCGCCACCGCAATCGCTATTGCTACCGCCACCGCTATCGCTGTCACCACCGCCGCCGCCGCCGCCGTCACCACCGCCGCCGCCGCCAATTCTTCCACCACCGCCACCGCAGTCGCTACCGCTACCATTACCGCTGCAGCCACCGCCACCACTACCACCACCACCGATTCTTCCACCACCGCGGCTGCCACCGCCATCGACTCTTCTACCACCGCCCAAATTATACTTATACATTTTTTTTTTTACTAAAACAATTACTCAATCATCATGATAGCGTAACAATAATATTTTATTTTAACTCCAAATTATATATATACAAAACTCAAACTAAATTATGAAATAGAGGAACTTTATAAGAAAACATATAAAATAAAACACATATTATAGTTGGAACAATGTAGTCCATAGATTACTCACATACATAACTCAAACTAAATTACAATAAAACTCACACACTCGCACAACAACAAAACTCACACACTCGCACAAGTTCCTACGACTCGCCATGCAATTGCCATAAATGTTCAACAAGGTCCTTCTGGAGTTGAAAATGAATGTCTCGGTCTCTAATGCGTACATACCTCTCAATGTATGACAAAAATTCATCATTTTGTTCATGTAACACTTGCATAGGAGGATTATCCACTTCATCAATTTGTTCATAATCCAAGTTTACCACTTCATTATCATCCCGCTCATCTTCAACAATCATGTTATGGAGAATTATATACGCTTTCATGATCTTTTGGAGTGTTTCAAGATGGAAAAAGCGTGCAGGTTCACGGACAATTGCGAAACGTGCTTGAAGCACTCCAAATGCACGCTCAACATCCTTCCTATACGCCTTTTGGGTTGCTGCAAATAATTTTTGCTTAGGTCCTTGTGGAGATGGGATTGTTTTCACAAATGCTGCCCACTTTGGATATATGCCATCAGCAAGGTAATATCCCATTGTGTAGTCATGACCATTAATTGAGTAATATACTGCAGGACCACATCCTTCAGCAAGTTCATTAAATACATGAGACTGCTCTAACACATTAATATCATTATTTGACCTAGGTAACCCAAAAAATGCATGCCATATTCAAAGATCATATGATGCTACTGCCTCCAAAATAATAGTAGGCTCACGAATATGACCACAATATTGACCTTTCCATGCAGATGGATAATTTTTCCACTTTCAATGCATGCAATCAATTGAACCTAACATAACTGGAAAACCTCGGCGTTCACCATGAGCTAACAGTCTAGCAATGTCTTCATTGTTTGGCTTTCTCAAGTATTCCTCAGAGAAAACATCAATTACCGTCGTAATAAAATTTTTCAAACTTTCTAATGCAGTAGTTTCTCCAATCCGCACATATTCATCTACCAAATCCCCTGATACTCCATACGCAAGCATTCTAAGTGCAGCAGTTATCTTTTGTAATGAAGATAAACCAAGTTTGTTGGCACTATTTCTTTTTTGGACAAAGTAAGAGTCATGAGCTTCTACCTTGGATTGAATACGGAGAAAAAGAGAACACTTCATCCGAAATCTTCTACGAAATCAAGCGGGTGGATATATTAGCGTGGGAGCAAAGTAATCAAGAAAAAGCCTCTCATGGCCTGCCAAATGATTACGTAGAATAGAGCGACGACGTTTAGGTTGTGATGTTTCCATAACAAGTTCTTCGATTATCTCATCCTCATCTGAGTCATCAAGAAGCAACTTGAGAAACAAAGAGCGATTCATGGATGCAACCTTCAAGACAATTGGAAAACAATTATTACTATAGATGCAAGATTAAAGTCAAGTGACATAAGCCACAACAAATTGAATATAACCAATTTACACACAAGTCACAACACAAACAAGATGAACAATAAATTTAAAGGTTTACTACCAAAATACTATAAATTTTAAGCCACTACAAAATACTACCAAAATACCATAAATTTAAAAGTTTACTACCAAAATACTTAAAGGCCTACAACCAAAATACTTAAAGGCTTACATAAGCCACTACAAAATACATAAAGGCCTAAGCTACATCCAAAATACAATCAAACCAATTAATTACGTGAACTTCGTTTTGCCATGATTTCCTCTTGGAGTTGTTCATAAAAAGATTTTTGTGTTCCGGTCAAGCCGCTTGTATCTTTCATCATGATTCTCTCCTCCTCTAACATATATTGCATCTCAAATTTTTTTCTTCTCAATCATGACTCTTTCCTTCTCAATCTTAAGTTTTTCTTCACTTCTTTCCTTCTCAATTGTAAGTTTTTCCCTCTCAATAAACATTTTTTCCTCTTCCAATCGAGTTACCTCCTCAATAAATTTCATTTTCTTGGTCAAATATTCCCCTACATCTTTTCCGGTGGCTTTGTTCTTGCGGTTGGCCTTTTCGGCATTCTTACCAATTGACCTCTCAAAATTGGAATTGTCACCAAGTCTGGACCCACAATCCCCTTCGCCCCCTTCGCCAATAGATATTGACTCTAGAGTTGGAGGCACGGATACTCTTGATCTTCCATTAAGATTGGCAAACTTTGGTTGGTCCTTTAACATGAGCCAACAATGCTCAAGAAGAAAGGGTTTTTTGTGTATCTCCAAAAAAAAAGCCTTCGCATTGGTAATCTAAGAAAAAAAAAAAAACATAACATGATTAGAATCTTCAAACTATTGATAAATGGGTATGTTAACACTAATGCAATATAATTTATACCTGATTTTGTTCGGTTATACCACTTTTATGACGTGCGTTAACTTTAGACATACACCTTGCAAACTTATTTGTCCTTTCACTAATCAATCCCCAACGACTTAACAAGGAGGTAATAGTACGTGTGGTACCGGATTTATTGTACTGCGTGAAGTATTCCCAAACATTTTGACGAAATGTAGCTTGTGTTTGTTCATTACTGTTTACGGGATCAACACTAGTATTAAGCCATGCTGACACTAGGAGTTGATCTTCCTCTACACTAAAGTTAGCGCCCCGTTTTCCTTTTGTAGAAGAGGCATTCTCAACTTCAGGTGGAGAATCAGAAACTGACACAGGAGTATTTTGAGATGTTCCTAAAAGTTGTGAGTCAATTTCTATATCCCCATTCATGATACCCGTGTAATATGGTAGGTCCCTACATGACTCCATGTCTTTACGAGATTCCATAAAATTAGACAAAAAAAAAAAATTGTAAAGTTCCCTGCACACAGAAAATTCCCAATTGAATATTTATATCAAAGCTTAAAATACTTAGAATCATAAATACTTATGCATAAATACTTAATCCCACTGATAAATAGAACATGATTATGTATAAATACTTAATTTGACAGTAGCTTAATCCCACTGATAAAGAAAACCACACTACAAATTCCTGCAAACAGAAAAATCCCACTACATTCCAATACAAATATATTCTATCCATTCATGGATGCTCTGAATCAAAAGCTAAAAAAAAATGTAAAGTTCCCCGCACACAGAAAATTCCCAATCTAATATTTATATCAAAACTTAAAATACTTAGAATTATAACAATAGAACATAAATACTTAATTTGACAGTAGCTTAATCCCACTGATAAAGATAACCACACAACAAATTCCTGCAAACAGAAAAATCCCAATGCATTCCATCACAAATACATTCAGTCCATTCATGGATGGTCTGAATCAAAAGTCAAAAGAAATGTAAAGTTCCCTGCACACAGAAAATTCCCAATACATTCTGTCCAATACAAATACATTCTGTCCAATACAAATACATCCTGTCAATACAAATACAGAGACAACTGACCTGAAGTGAAACAGAGAGGTGGGTCTGAGCTGATCGGCAGCTTGGGACGGCGGTAAAATAGAGGTGAGAGTGGGTCGGTGACGCTGAGAGAGTTTGAGAGCTCGGGACGGCGTGGGTCTGAGGCTGAGAGGGTTGATCGGCGGTGGGTATCAGCTGGTGGGTCGGTGACGTTGAAGATGACAAGGGCCGGCGGTGGTGAGCTTGAGAGAGTTTTGAGAGAGTTGAGTGCTTGGACGGCGTGGGTCTGAGGTCGAGAGGGTTGATCGGCGTGGGTCGGTGTGGGTCTCAGTTGATCGGCGGTGGGTTTTAGCTGGTGGAACGGTGACGTTGAAGACAACAAGGGCCGGCGGCGGTGAGCTTGAGAGAGTTTTGAGAGAGTTGAGAGCTTGGATGACGTGGGCTGAGGCCGAGAGGGTTGATCGGCGTGGGTCTCAACTGACGTTGAAGACGGCATCGACGGCGGTGAGCTTGGGAGAGTGAACTTGAGAGAGTTGAGAGCTTCCAATTAGATTAGAGTGACTGTGAGAGAGAAAGAGAGAGGGGAGCGCCAACGTTTATTATTTTAATCCCAAAGTTGAATAAAAAAATCTTTTTTTTTTTTTATAGCTCTTAGCTACAGTGCTCATGTATTGATACATGAGCACTGTAGCACAAAGCTAAAAAATTTTAGCTTTGCCTCCACTGCTGCAGGAGGGTTTTTTGGGTTTGAGTGGAGCTAAAATAGCTATATAGCTATTTAGCTCCACTGCTGCAAATGCTCTTAATATTTATTAATTTTCTTTAGTTTTGTTTTGTGAGCTTGACACGTGACAAAGCATTGGAACTCAGGCTTATTTATTCAGTTTTGGACTCTTCCCCAAGTCGAATGTGATATATTAATTAGACACATATTTACATATATATATAACTTATGCCTTGATTATTAAAAAAATAAAAAATTATGCCTTTTTATTTTCATTATCTTTTTTTTTTTAGTAAATTTATTTTCATTTTCAAGTCTATCTTATGGTTCCTATAAAAAAAAGTCTATCTTATTGTTTTAACTTGTGCCATTTTATTTTCAATCTTGTATTTTAATTTCTAAACATCATTTAATAATTGTGTATTTACTTTATCTTTCACTATTGCTCTTAAATTAATGTATAATTAATATAATATAAAAAAAATTCTTAACAATATACAATAAATAAAAATAAAAATATGACGTCAAAGTATCAAATTAGCAAAAATTATGAATGCTTAGACCTATTTTTTCACAATTTATGTCCGAATTAAACGGCTTTTCAAAATAAATTACGATATTTCCTAGAGTGTGTGTTGCTTAATAATGATATGATATTCATAAAAGAGACTATGTATAAATAAGTAAACAATCAAACTTTAATATATATTCTCAAATTGAAATAGAGTGCCAACCACAATTGATAATAGATTATAAATTTAATTTTCAAGATTATAAAGTCCTTATACTTTTTTATTCTTTGTTAAATAAGTTATCCAATAAGTCATTTGTAATTTTGTTTTATATTTGGGATGTTAATATTGTGTAGAAATTAAACTTGTGTATTTGTCTTACTTATCTTTGTGTTATTTTATTTTAGTTAGCAATGTTAGGATTTATATAATTTTAAAATTATTGAATAAGTGTGCGTTTGGCATTGGCTTAAAAAGCTAGTTTTTTATTTATAATTTTATTAATCAGCTTTTTTTTTCTTTTTGCTACTATTCATAAGTCTTATTGCACTTTTTGGTACTATTTATGAGTTCCACTATACTATTTTAGCTATCTTTTAGCTTTAGCTATCGTACTTTTAGCAAAAAGCTTTTAGTTTCAGTTAAATAAGCTATTCCCAAATAGACACTAAGTACTAATAAGTTTAATTGAGTTCATTTTTTTATTATATAAGTGGTGAATTCAAAGTAATGCATTTTACATCAAGTAATTTGTTGTATGGCTTTCCAAATGACAAATACATGTTGTTTTCTTTATTAAAAAAAAGAAGAAGTGAAAATATGGGTCAACCCGATTCGACTCGCAACTCAATTGACCAAAACCTGTTTTTAACCTGCTTAAAATTACCCTTTTTTTACTTGTAACTTGTTTGACCCGCAACTCGATTGACACAACCCGCCCGTTTTCCATGTTTAGTAATTTGGGAGGGAGAAGAGAAAAAAGGCCATAAGCAAATTCTCAAGACTTTACCAAAAGGAGCATCCAAATTAAGATTTTAAAACATTAATGGCAAACTTGGATGGGGTATGTGGATAAGGACTTTGATAAATATTCTTCACAAAATAGGCGATATTGTTGTCTTCCTTGGGGATTTAAAACCCATTCTCACCAAGATATACAAAAATCTTTAAATCTTTTTCCATCCTGAGATGGTCATTCATATCTATTGGTGGGACGCTATTAAACGAGTTGAACACTCCTTCATTTTGAGGACCCGAGTCTTGAGTTTGAGGCTACGGCACAGGAGGTGCATTATAGGAGTTGCCTTGGGTCGTTGTAGAAATTCCATAACGAACACCCAAAATTGCCATTAAAATGGCTAGACTTAAGTACAAAAAATGGAGCAACCACCATGGGCTGCTTCTTGATGATGGTGGAGCTTTAATAAGTGTTGATGGTGGTAGAATTTGCAAGACTTTGGGTGAAGAAAACTTCAGTATTTTGATTTGTTGTTGGTCTTGTCCTTCAACGTCGCTGTGAATTGGGGCATATAATTGTTGGCGAGGTAATGCAATTGGTACATAGAACTAGGGCTATCCACGGGTCGAGTTGGCCCGAGTTTGGGCCTAACCCGTACTCGACTTGATTGGATCGGGTTACCAAAAAATTGACCCGCATTCACCCAAAATACGAGGCGGACCTGCCGAGTTGGGTCATTGGTTAAGGCGGGTCAGATTCATCGGGTGGGCGAGTTTGGGTCACATATTGGGCCAAATCTATAGGTTTTCCTGGATTTAATTTTTTTGGGCCTTCTAGACAAAATTATTGGGCTTTCTGAATTACAAGGATTTAAGCAGTTTTTGAATCTACCAGATAGGGCAACACAACCTACAAAGTTGCAAACCATAATAGAACCACAACACCAAAAAAAAAAAAAAAAAAACCAACTAACAAAAGCACAACCAAAACAAAATACAACCAACACTCAGCAACAGATAGCATTTGTTTTTTGTTGTTGTTGTTTCTTGTGATCACCATCATGAAAAAAAAAATCATTTGAACAAGATGATTAACCCATATCACCAAATACAGAAAAAGAGGGATGAAAAAGAAAGAAAATTTACCTGATCTAAGAGTAGGAATCCGAGACTGAGAGGCTGGGAAGACCCATGGTGGAAAGAAAGTGAAGCGGCAGTGTCAGGTGTGGTGTGAGGCGGCGGTAGCAGCAACCAGGAGCTAGGGTTTGGTCTGGTGGAGTTTGGAAAGATTTTGAATTTTTGATGTAAAGACTTTTGTTTGTTTCAAAATAAAAAAGAAAGATTTTGAGGCTGAGCAGAGTAAGGAGAGAAGACTGATTTATAAGAGAGAGATAAGGGTTGGGACCTTGAGGCTGAGCCGAGTGAGGAGTAAGGAGGACTCATCATGGCCATAGGCATGGGGAAGTGGAACTCTGATTTTGATTTGAAGTGTAGCCATTCTAAATCTTCGGATGAGAGATTTGGTTGATTTTCTTTGGCGTGTAACTAGTAACTGAGGGCTTTTGATTTGAAAGCTTGAAACTTAGCGTGTAGCACTAAACAACTCAGTCCTTTTAGTCCAATCAATCTTTTCTCTTCACGTGTTTCTCCCTAGAAATAACCAATGTTTTTTATTTTTTTTATTTTTTAAATCTGAAACTATCGGGTCGGGTTGGACAATACGGGTTTTTAATGCCTTAACCTGCTACCTAACCCGAATTGTCGGTTTTTGTATGAGTTAGACTCGAATTCGACCCACCATGGGTTTCGGGTTCACCCACTGGGCTTCAGGTCGGCCGGATTCGGGTGGTTTGAGAAAGTCTGTGAACCTCTGGACAACCCTACGTAGAACATATCGTATTGTGCATGTCAATTAGGCTAAAGTGGTGGCTATTTTACTGGCAGGGATTGTGGTGGTTGTGATTATGGTGGTGGAGGGGGAGCATTGGAAGGTGGAGTTCCAAATAATCTCTTCAGCATGGTTGTTGAAGAAAATGGTATTTCGGTTTAGAGCGAGAGTAAGAGTGAGAGTGGGAGTAGTGACTAGTGACAGTGACAGTGACAGTGAGAGAGTATATAGGGATCTGCCAGAGTAATCTAATCTGAACCGCTAGATTGGTTTCTTGAATATCTTTGGATGGGAGGGAGAAAAAGAATAATTATATTTGATAAAAGAGAGCTCCATTAAAAATAAGATTGAGAACTGGAAAGTCAGTTCGGTAGGTCAAAGAGTAAATCATATGTACATTACAAAGAGTCCAAATTTTCTGTCCCACTTTTCCTGCTCCACTCTATACTCCACCAATAAAAACTTGCCACGTGTTTACCTAATTAATTAAATACTACTATTAATTAATAACGGTAGCATTAATAAGTCAATAATGATAGTATTTAATTAATTAGGTAAACACGTGGTAAGTTTTTATGGGTGGAGTATAAAGTGGAGCAGGAAAAGTGGGACAAAAGATTAGGTTCGCATTACAAAAAGGGCACTACTGCCTCTTACAATAGGATATTTATTTATATATTAGAAAAAATAGTTAAAATTGGGTTTGGGGTGAAACAATGGGCTCCACAGATGGCGGTGCAAAGGTATGGGTGCAGCAAAAGGCTAGCCTTACTCGTGTCGGACGCGGTGTGCAACCTGGACATAGCTTGGACGTGTGTCCCACACAAATTTTTTTTTTGGGAGCCAATACGGCCCGACACAAACCCAAATCTTCTTCTCTTCTTCCCAAATTCTTCTTCTTGCCTCTGATCTCTCCAGCTTCCTTTTATTTTTTGTTTTTGACCATTCAACTTTTTGTTTGTTGCTTTTAGGGCTGTCCAGAGTACCCGACGACCCACCGGACCCGATCAGCCCGACCAAAACCGACCCGTCACGGCCGGACCGACACCTCCGATAGGTCGGTGACGGGTCCCAGTCTTCAGAACTCGACTCCGGCGGGTCGAGTGACGGGTTTCGTCCTCAAGAACCCGATCTACCCAACCCGCCCGACAAAACCTCAAAAAGAAGCTGAAATCCGGCGACGTTTGGGTTTCTTAGCTCCGATCCGGCGACGTTTGGCATTTCTTTACTCAAATCCTCACTCAAATAAGCTTAAATCCGGCCAACTCCGACAAGATGAAGCTTAGATTCAAGGAGATCTAAAGAGAACTCGACTGTATTTGGTAAGATCGAGCTTAGATTCAAGGAGATCCGGTGATAACAAGCTTCGAATCGAGGAGATTCGACGAGATCAAGCTTCGATTCGAGGAAATCCGGCCAAATCCCAGCGATTTTTAGCAAAAACATGTACAATCCGGTGAGAAAATGCAGATTCCGGCGACGCTTTTTTTTTTTTTTTTTTTTTTTTTTTTTTTTTCAGATTTCGATCCTTTCTTTATTCCAGCGACCCGCCCGGCCCGGCCCGACCAACGCTCACCCGCACCCGAAACCGACTCAACCGATTTTTCCGGCGGTCGGTTACGGGTTCCTCCGCCCCTCCACCCGACGCCGGCGGGTCGAGTCCAGGTTGGGTCCAAAACCGACCCAACCCGACCCGTGGACAGCCTTAGTTGCTTTTGTTTTGGTTTCTCCACTTAGTTAATATTTATTGATTTTCTTTTGTTTTGTTTTGTGAACTTGGCACGTGACAAAGCATTGGAACTCAGGCTTATTTATTAAGTTTTGGACCCTTCCCCAAGTTGAATGTGATATATTAATTAGACACATATTTACAAATATATTTAACTTATGCCTTGATTATTAAAAAAATAAAAAAATTGTGCCTTTTTCTTTTTATTATCAAGTCTATCTTATTGTTTTAACTTGTGCCATTTTATTTTCAATCTTGTATATTAATTTCTAAATATTGTTTAATAATTTTGTATTTACTTTATCATTCACTATTGCTCTTAAATTAATATATAATTAATATAATATAAAAAATTCTTTACAATATACAGTAAATATAAATATAAATATATTTAATAATTAAATAATATACGTATATCACTCTACTTGTGTCCTACTTTTAAAAAAACCATCGTGTCGCCGCACCCAAGGTTGTCAAAATTGGGATCCTACGTAGGATCGTTGAAGGTAGGTGGAATCATAAATTGTAGGATCGAATCGTGAATCATAAGATCTTACATATTTTTAGATTTAAAGCAAAAAACACATTGATAATGACTTTGTATGTTGAATAATCACGTAAATTATAAATTCATCCGTAAAAAAACTAAGATTTGCATCATATGATGTAATTTGCATGTCATACGTCCCTAAGTTTATACTAACGAAACAAACATATTTAAGTTTTGACCCAATGTATCTAAAAAGTTCAATAAATGTTTAATTAGCAACCAAATACTAAAATATTTATCAAAACATATGGAAAATATTTTCCAAGTTCTAAGTTCCAAGTTTGAAATCCAAAATAAGTTAGGAAATGGAAACTAGCTAAGTACAATATGAAATCCAAAAGAAAGATGTATATTAAGATGAAGTGAACATTTAATTATTTCAATTCTAAGGTTCTTATAACTATCATCCTAAATTCCTAATCATCACCATTCATTTCATCATCTATGTAAACATTATATATTTGTATACTAGAGCTGCAAAAGACATCAAAACAAAATTTTACACTCAACTATTCAAGTTATACCACACAGCAACATTTGGCTTAGGTTAACATAAGAGAGGGGCATCTAAGAAAAGCTTTTAGGTCGCTAAGGTGATAGAAATATATGGAAATAGTAACTAGCAAAGATAACATTCTGAAGTGGCAGAATAAAGTGACAGAAATATGTGTAAATAGTAACTAGCAAAGATGCATACAGATGTTTCTTATGAAAAGATAAAATTTAATTGCAAAACATGTCAAAGTCCTCCTCGGCGCCTCCAAAGACCACATAATACCATATGAAATGCATCAGCTCTTACAGGAGCTGAATGCCATTTAAAATGTAGGCGAAAATGCACTTTTCGTCCTTACATTTTGGGTCAATTCCCATTTTGGTCCCAAAATTGATTTCGTTACGAATTTCGTCCCTAAAAAAAGAAAATCGTTTTTAAAATGGTTCCTACCGTCAACCCATTGACGGAAACCTCCTACGTGGCAGACGGAAGGTCCTGCTTGCTGACGTGGCGCTGACGTAGCCATTAAAATATTATTAAAAATAATTATTTGGAATTTTTAAATGCCACATCAGCATTTTAATTAATAAAAAAATTAAAATTTTTTTTTAATTCCTCAATTTTAATTTTAATTTAAAAAAAAATAAAAAAACAAACAAAAATTTTACTTTTTTAGTTTTAAACGATTTTTTTATTTATCTAATTAAATTAATTAGAAAATTCAAAAAGCTTGATGTTTCTCATTTCAGAGAACAACAAGCTTCAATTGTTTTTTTTATTACAAATCTAAACAATACCAAAAACGTCTTCCTCCTCCCTCTCTCTAATCAACAAGAACGAAGGCCAAAAATCAACTCAAACTTTCCTCCTCTCATCAAGAACACCTGAAGCCAAAAACCAAAAAAAGACGGACTGGGTGGTGGAGGGAACGAGCCGAAGGAAGATTTGAACGATGGAGGTGACGAGCCTCGGTGGATCTGGGCTGTCGGATTTTCTCTCCAATCTCTCTGGGTCGGGTCTTTTGGCTTTGCGTGGTGGGTCAGATCGACCTTTCTCTCCTCCGCTAACCCCAGCGAGTCCACCTCCACCACCGAAGCAGCGACGCTCTTCTTCAGGTCCACCGAGCCGAAGGAAGATCTGAACGGTGGAGGTGACGAGCCTCGGTGGATTTGGGTTGATCTTGATTTTGATCTGGGTCTCCGATCTCTGTTTTTTTTTTTCTTTTTTTGTTTGTGTTGTTGTGATCTGGATTGGAGTTATTGGTTGTGGGTTTGTGTTCTTGTAATCTGGGTTTGAGTTCTTCATTGCTGGGTTTGATTGGGAAGAACATTGCTGGGTTTGATTGGGAAGGACATGAAGAACAAGTGTAATGATCTTGTAAAAATTAATAATGATAAGTAATTTTTTTTTAAAATTTTATTAGATTTAAGGTTTTTTTAAAATTTATTTTATTTTTTATATTAATTTTCTGATGTGGCTCTGTTTAAAAAAATTAAAATATGATGTGGCATTTAAAAATTCCAAATAATTATTTTTAATAATATTTTAATGGCCACGTCAACGCCACGTCAGCAAGCAGGACCTTCCGTTTGTCACGTAGGAGGTTTTTGTCAATGGGTTGACAGCAGGGACCATTTTAAAAACGATTTTCTTTTATTAGGGACGAAATTTGTAACGAAATTAATTTTAGGACCAAAATGAGAATTGACTCAAAATGTAGGGACGAAAAGTACATTTTCGCCTAAAATGTATTTGCACCTGAGAAGGGAGAAAGGAAAATTGTGTGGGTCATCATGTTGAGATAAAAAGATGGGATAAAAAGAAGGGAAAACTTATTTACCAAGTGGAGATTCTGAATCATGTATTTAATTTTTTTCGTTACTTAAACTCTTCAATACTTGTGTATTGTTGTCCCTTATGATAATGGCAAATTTGCCCCAATCAACAATGTCACCAAAGGGTAATTGATGCAAATTTGAATTTACAATTGCTAGAGAACAAACTAATTACAATAGAGATGATAAATCTACAATTAACTCATTTTTAGATTTTCAAATTAACACACCGATTACAATAGAGATGATAAATCTAAAATTAACTAATTTTTTTATTTTCAAATTAACGTATCGGGAATGCATGTAGAATGAATAGCATCCGCTACACAAGTAGTACTTGGGGATCCATAATCATACCAGCAAATCTGGGTTGCTAGTGCTTCTTTAGGTACGTTATGCCTGCAACACATAAAAAGTGTATCACAAATTATCTTCTCTATATTTCATTATTTTTTAATCCTTATCGTGCTCTTTCATATATTCATTTGGATGAAGCTACGACAACTATATATACAGTTTAGGGTTGGCCCAAGATGATTTGAGGCTTAAGATGAAAATTTTAAAGGGCCTTTCTAGTTTCTACATCTAAATATCTCTTAAAATAATATTTAGTTTTATTTTTTATTATATATATTTATTTTAAATCTATTCTTCTTTCTTACTTATTAATATGACTAATTCACTCAAAATGAGCTAATGATACTTACTATATAGGTTTTATAAACTAAAATCTCACCAATAAATTATATTGGTTTTGTTGATGTGACACTTCAATAAAAGAATAAATAAGTATTAAATTTTACTTTTTGTGACATATCAATTTATAAGACGTGGGTTCCAGTTAGCTCAACTGATAAATTCTTTAATGGTTGAATAAGAGATCTGGGGTTCAATCCTTGCCTACACTAAAAACTGATTGGTGTCTTGGTCTGATGACAAATAGCGCTCATCAGAAGCGGACACCATAAGTTAAAACTCTTTGTTAAAAAAAAAATTATAAGACCTATATAATAAAACTAGCTATATATTAACATAACTCTAATATTTTAGATCTTTTTAAAAGTGGAAAAAAATGTACACCTAACTCTTTTTTTTTTCTTTAATTAAAAAAAAAAAAAAACATACCACCCCATATTTGGGGACCTTTCTATGTTAGAGGGCCTAGATACAGTTAAAGGTCCTCAAATACCCATTCTTCTTTTGTAACGAAAATTATTAAAAAAAACAAATAAATAATATCTCCTATTCTTTGCTAGGTTCTCTCAACAGCCAAACAATGTTGTTAATTAAGGCATTTCCTGATATCATTTGACTTACAATTGATTTCACATCCATTTTCTCAGCAATCACAGAGGCTAATACTAATATATAGCTACTTTCAGCACTTTCCATAAAAAAAAGAAAAGAAGAGAAGAAGAAGCTACTTTCAGTAATCAATTCAGAAAAAGAGAGAGATTAGAGAGGCGTGAGAGCATTGAGAGGAGAGGAATATTTAATAATTAGAAGAGAGAAAGAAAGTTGATTAAAAAATGCAAAAAAAATAAATATCAGGTTGACAGTACCGTACGATTGACAGAACACCAATACATAACAAATAATTAAAAAAAAAAAAAAACTATTGGCAAAAACCATTAAAGATTGTAGTAGATTGAATAAATGTTACTTGTGTGAGAGCATCCACATCAGTTGGTAGATAGTTATGTATAATATAAAATTTTTTCAATTTTACACATGTTGAGCAAAAAATCTCATACATCAGTGGAGCTAAAACTGTATAAAATCATTCAAAACCATCCACGAGCTACAGTAACCGTGTAAATACACACGGCTACTGTAGCTCGTTTATACAATATTTTATCATTTTCTCCTTCGCTCCTTTTTTTCTCTCTCTAATCTGTGCTGAACTAACTCAATTCTCTCATCTTTTTCTCAACATAGAATATACATAGAGATACACTTTGTACACAAAAAAAAAAAAAACACAGACATACACAATCACAGATCGGTGCTTGACTGGTCGGAGATCGTGGGTCTTGCCGAGGATTGAAACTTGCGGATCGAGGATCGGAGCTCGTGGATCACTGATCGGAGCTCGCGGATCAGCGATCGAAGCTTGCGGATCGCGATCGGAGCTCGCGGATCGGCGATCGGAGCTCGCGGATCGGAGAGGGAGAGGTGATTGGAGCTCGGGATCGGAGAGGGAGAGCTGATCTGAGCTCGTGATCGGAGAGGGAGTTGATCGAGAGGGAGAGGGAGAGTTGGAGAGATGGGTATGGAGAGAGAGAGCAAAAATCAGAAATGAGTAGGGAGAGAGAGAGAGAGAGCGCTAATTATATTCGGTAGTTAGGAAAATAATAAAAAATTGAAGAGAATTGATTATTTAATTAAAAAAGGTGGTAGGATAGATGAACTGATGTGTGTGTTTTGTAAAATTGGATGTGTAAAATAGAAAAAGTGAGTTTTTAGTGTAAAAGTGGATGTGTAAAATGAAAGAACTGATATGGATGCTCTAAGGGAGCAAAATTTCCTTGAATGGAACAAATTCAGAATTATGATTCGACGAACACACTAATTGGATGGCTTTCTTCCCTAGAATGGAAAGCACTTTTGATTTTGAAGCAGTCATCTACTATTTAGGGGTGTTCGCAATGCGGTGCAGTTTTGGGTTATTTTTAGCACCGCATTTTACGGTGCGGTTTAGTTAAAACCATAACTATATCACACTTTATTTTTGCGGTCACATGTGCGGTGCGGTCTGGTAGGGTGCGGTTTTAAAGTTAGCTAAAACCATAACCACACTGCACTTCATTTTTGCTGTTACATATACGGTGCGGTGTATCGGTTTGAATGATTTGAAGTAGGTATATTTTTCAAATTTTGAGTTTTTTCTACTTAGCTCAAAACTAATTTTTCCTTTTGTTTTAGACCAAGTTTTAAACTATTGAACTAGTTTTTCTTTATTTTGGACTGGCTTTCCTAATCAACACTTATTAGGGTTATCAAACTTTTTTTTTTTAAACTAGGGTTATTAAACTATTAGTAATATATTTAATATTAAAAATAATTAAATATATTAATATATAAAGAATGTGCGGTGCGGTGTGGTTTGTGCAGTTTTCTTATTATAAAACCACAAACCGCACTCCACCATGCGGTGCGGTGCACTATTACTTGCGGTACGATGCGGTTATGTCATTTTGTGGGCAGTTTTTACGGTTTGTGCGGTTTATGCGGTTTGGTGAACACCCTTAATACTATTCCCACAATTTATATAAAAGTGATCCACTCCTCCGAATCGACTCCAATAAGGATTGTTTAATATCTGCTCTATCATATCGATGGACTCATTAGATTTTTGCTGCGAGAAAAAAACAAAACACTTGATTAGTATTTGAATTTTTTTCTATTTTACGTAAACTTTGAAAGGGAAAATGTTGAATATTACCATCTTTTGCAGTGAGATAGGAATAAAAAAAAGCTGAGCTTCATGAGCATCGCTGGTCAAATGAGTACTTTGATAAAGATTGTTCATAAAATGAGCAACATCCTCATATTCCCTAGGGATTTTATACCCATTTTCATCAGGATATACAAAAAGCTTTAAATCTTTTTCCATCCTAAAATAGTCATTCATATCCATCGGTGGAACACTGTTAAATGAGTTGAGGAACATTCCTTCCTTCAATGAAGGACCCAATTCTTGAGTTTGAGGCTGTGGCGGAGGAGGTGTTGGAGAAAACCCATAACGATCACTCAGAAATGCCATAAGAATGGCTAGACTTAAGTACAAAAAATGGACCAACCACCACGGGCGACTTCCCAGTGGCGGTGGATCTTCAACAACTGCCGGTGGTGGTAGAATTTGCAAGACTTCAGATGATGAAAATTCCGGCATTGTGATCTGTTGTTGGTGTTGTCCTTCAGCGTTGCCATGAATTTGTTGGTGCAATTGGCATATAGACCATATCGTATGCTTGTCGATTGTACTGGCAGGGATGGTGGTGGTTGTGATTGTGGCGGTGGAGGAGGAGGATTGGAAGGTAGAGCTCCAAAAAATCTCTTCAGCTCAGCATGGTTGTTGAAGAAAATGTTTAGAGTGAGAATGAGAGTGAGAGTGGGAGAAGTGTAGTTATATACTATGAAGCATGGGTGCGTTTTCGGATTCTAGTGCGGGTGCGGGTGCTGGTGCATGACTCGGCAATTTTTGAAAAATAGGGTGCGGGTGTGGCGGGGTGCGACGATTAAAAAATTATTAAAAATATTTTTATTTATATTTTTAATATATTGCTAAGCATACTTTTTCACATTATATAAACATATACCAAATTTACAATCATAGTTCAGTGTTCACAGATTCACAATCACAAATCACAATGAGTAATAACTATTAACTAAATAAAAAATCAAACTCAAGTCACAACATTATTACCAAATAGCTTATATAAAAAAAAATATAAAAAAAATCAGATCACAGAGACCTAAGATTGAAAAACTAAGAGTGTAAGAGCTATGAAAAAAGTCAGAGCATGTGAGAGCTATGAAAAACTAAGATTGAAAGCTTGAGATTGATACTTGAGGGGAGATGGAGAGTAAGAGTGAGTTGAGATTTGAGAGTGTGAGAATGAGTCATTGAGTTGAGACTTGAGCTTGAGATTGTGTGAGAGAGGGGAGACGTTGTGGTGAGAGCATAGAGACCAGAAAGGGCCGAGAGGTAGAGAGTGAGAGAGAGCTGAAGTGAGTGAAGTTTGAATAGGATTTTTGTCCAAAGTCCAAACGGTGCGTTGCACCTTTTTTTTTCTTTTCTTCTTTTTCTTTTTTAAATTTCTGCTTGAATCGGCCGGTTCGGCGTTGGTATCGGTGGCTGCGGCCGATGCAGACCGATTCAGCCCGAATCGGCGCAAATCGACCCGATTCTATGCGCGTTGGCTCGACTTGGTGCTGCGTCGGCGCGTGCTGAGAAAAAAAAAAGGGACGCGGCATCGATGTGCAGGCAGCGGCGTCCCTCACGCGTCGTCGCTTCGGGCCGTGTTGGACGCGGGTGCGGTGGGCATTTTGTTACGTCCGTGCATCCTAGGTTATATAGGGGAGAGAGACTAATTAAATCTAGTAAGTTCTATTCCTTTCTAATCTTTTTCTCAAAAAAATATTCCTTTCTAATGTAATCTAATCTGGACCGTTCATGTTGAACGCAGAATGCTATATGGATGGCTTAGGACATTCAGTTATGTCTAGACGTCAGCGTGTCCAAGTTACATTTCTTGGAGTCCTTGAGAAAAATTTCGTTGCTGGCGTGTGACTGGATAGAAATTAGGTACAATTGGTATGGATTGTTGTGATTTAAGGTTGCAAATCTCAACCTTTAAATATAGAAAATGAATTAAAAAAAAAGTAAAAAAAAAAATATGTGAGGGATTGGGGTGGATTGCATGGTGCAATTGCATTTAGCAATTGCACCAGATCCCAATTCGCATGTGACTAATACATAAAAGAGGGATCTTTCTAATTGGATATGGACAGATTAAGTAATTACATCACTAATGAAGTAACGAATTTTGTACAACTATTCTATCACTAACACAATAACTAATCTTTTTTTTAACTAATACAATCTACGTGGAAAACAAATTTCCATACTAGTCCCTGAATGTGTGTACTAATCTAAATACAATTCATTAATTTAAATGGCGTGAGTAATTAAGCTTGTTTTGTTACTTTGAGTTATTTAGCATTTTGGTTCCTCCTACTCACAACACCAATAGCCTCATATTTATCAACATTTGGAATTTTGGATTAACTCACTAAACACAATCCTAGTACAATGAACCAAGGGGAAATTTGGGCTCATTTAGCTGTTCCGGCTTATGTCACAAAAACAATCTCGACAATTATTATGAATAACAAGATTTTATTAAACAAAAATATATTACAGTCACATTGCATAACAGAAACAAAAAAGGACAACTAGGTATTCTATTCTTTTAAAAATTAATGATGCTCAAACATGCTATTTAAATTACATTAAGTTTTAGATGTGAACTCGCCAACTTCTAAGATTTACCAAAAAGTTGGTCTTTTGATGCAAGAAAATTATCAAGTTAATCAATGTCAACAGCTTAATTATAGGCAAGTTGTAGACCCCCTTTTTTTTTTTGGCTGAGCAAAACAAGTGACACTTATGGGTGCTGAGCAAAACAAGTGAAACTTTGGGTGCTGAGCAAAACAAGTATGTAGGCAATGTTAGCTCTTCAAGAGACATACTTTGGGAAAAGAATTTATTCATGCAAAATCAACTCTCGTTTTTTTTTTTTATAATTTTTTTAATTTTTATACTAGACATGCAAAATCAACTAGTTACAAATGACTTATTTAAAAGAAAAAAGAAAAAAGAAAAAGAAAAAAGAACAACTAGTTACAAATGATGGGAGCCTTGCTTATTTTATCAGTTAGTTACAAATAATTCCATGTGATTGGCCAATTAATAACAAAAATCCCCTAACTACCTAATAAGCTAACGCACTTATCAATAACTGCCTGATTAACAAAATAACTAATAATTACTTTAATTATTAGTAATAACTAATAATTACTAAGAGCTTCGGGAATACACTGCAACGTAAAGGCCCATGAAGTGTTTGAAAAACAAGGCCTCATATGGGTCCAGCCCCTTTCGGTCTTTCTTTAGCTATGGGCATTTGCTTGTAATCAAATTAATTTCGTGATATATTTTATTTGATATAAATTATTAAATTTTTTGTTGTAAAGCTGAAATTTTACTGCAGCCACTCATTGCATGAATTGAAATATAATGCATGTAGCCCACATGGGCACTGGCGGAGCCAAAGGGGGGCGTGGGGGGCACCCCCCCCCCCCCCCCCCTTACTCCTAATTTTTTTTTTTTTTTGTATTAGTAGTCACATGGAGGAGAAAAAAAAAAAAAAGACTTCTACTTGTTAAAACTTGAAAGTTACCAAACCACCTATTTCACTATTTTTTATTTTTATTTTATATCATTATTTACACAATTTTTACTATTTATGATACTTTTCACAACATTTTATCTTTGAATGATATTAGAGATATTACAAATTTTACTACTTATGTCTTACAAATTGGCATGTCACCAATCACAAAAAATAATTTCAAACATTTATTCATTATATTTTTTAAGTAACACTAATCATATTTTTACTCCATCAGTTTGTAAATTTTTTAGTAGCTATGAATGAATTGTTTTTGTTTATTTATTTTAATAATATGAAATATATTCATATTTTCTTACAATTTTTTATTTATTTTGTTATTATTGTTGATTAATGTTTTTTAGATAAATTTTACTTTTAATATCGTCTTTTAATTTTGCCCACTCTTGATTGAAATCATAACTCCGCCACTGCACATGGGCATCATCTTTATTGTAAGCACCGCCATACAGCCATCTTAACAGGAATGAACGAGACGGTAGCCGAGTGCAGCAGTAGAATAGTACTGTGAACGTTTTCAAATTATAACATCAATATTTCACTCGCATGCCACTCGGATTGTTGGTTCTATGCGAGAGTTGAGATGCTACTGTTATATTATCCAATAAGAAATATTAGAATTTCCTTTCTTTTATACATATATGTAATGTGTTAATAAGGTATGATTATTTGGTATATGATGCCTATTTTTGAGTGTGAGCTTTGAATGATTGATAGGTAGAGTTGGGACTGTAAATATCCTGTATTACTTTTTGTATTCTACTTTTATACTCCACAAATTACAAATTACCATATATTCATTTGACATTTCTTATAAAATAGGCGTAAATACACTAATAGACCATTTAGCAAACTTTTATTTTTTTCATCTTTGATTTGATGTTAGATGCGGTTTCGTGTTCTATGGCTAAAGTGTGTTCCTTGTTATTGAGTATTCACTTCATTTCTTGTATGAAAAATTCTAGGACTACAAGTAATTTTATATCCATTTTTACAACTATCCAATGTGATTGATGATGAGTAGCGGAAAAAAAATTATGAGTCCATATGAAAGTGACTGGCAATCTAGTGATAGTTTGCACATGGGATAATTGTGAAAATGTGTGTGAAATTGGTTGTGGTCTTAGAATAACTCTCTAATTGTGTTTGTCATCTTTGATTCTTTGGTACTTCTTTTCAAACACCAGCCTCTCTCTCTCTCTCTCTCTCTCTCTCTCTCTCTCTCTCTCTCTCTCTCTCTCTCTCTCTCTCTCTCTCTTTAATTATATATAGATAATGTCCTAGGATGGTCATCATTCATCAATAGAGCACCTAAGCATGCGGTTATTGGGAATTGCCTACTAACAAAAATTTAGGTAAGTTTTACTTGTGATTAATCAAACTATTAAAAACATTTTCATTCATTAGTGGAATTAATTTTGGAATAAATTGAAAAACGACTTATTTATGAAAAAAAATCCTTCACAGATAAACAAAAATATAATGAGATATCTATGAGAATGTTTTATGGGTTTTCTTAAATAAGATATCATTTAATATACTCATGAATGACTTTTTATATATCATATATTGCTGTCAATTCTTGAACCCCAAAAAAAAAAATAAAAAAAATCCCATCGAAAAAAAAAAAAATCATTTTGGTCTCAAGCACAATATATATATATATATATACCCTTGAAGTCAAATCATATTGATGCACAGTAGTTTTAAAACTTGCTTAAAGATGCTGAGCCACAAATCATTGTGCATTTGTACCTCTTGAAGTGTCTTAGCAGTTGGATCAACAAATCATGTGTCACTAATGAAAACATTTCATCAATGTTAACATTCTACAGGTAACAGAAATATTCATCTTTTGATGTGAGCATAAAGAATTTGAATGGCGAGAAACATGCAGTCAAGTAATGTTGAAAGATGAATATCTGCGTCGCCAGAGTTCGTACATAACCATATGAAAAGCATCAAATCTGACTGGAGGTGTATTCCATTTAAAGTGCTTTTGTACCTGATTCGCAAAGACGGAAATTTTAGAGGATAAGTCCGTTTGTAATCCTAGGTCTAAAACATTTCTAGGAGATTATATAATTTCTCACATTGATGTGAAGAGTTTTTTAGATTTAACTTTCTCAAGCTGTGAACACTAGGAATTCACATTACTTCAAGTTAGGATAATCTTGCATGTTATGATAATGAAATTGATAATGTAACATTTTCTTTTGGGAACAAAGATAATGCTGTAATGCATGACACTACATTCATGTTGATTGTAATTTAATTTATCTAGTTTCTTGTACCATAAACAAAATTTAATGACCAAGGAACCAACACTTCTAGAGCAACACATAATGTAAAATTTAAAATGAAGTAGATCAGATCAAGAAAGAAAATCAAGATGTTCTTTCGGTGGGGGAAGAAGTTAGAGCATTATTTACCTTGAGTAAATTGTTATGCAATTTGGTGAAGGTCTGATTGTCTATGTCCTTAACGGTGTACTGCTGATTGTCTATGTCCTTAACGATGTACTGTAGGAGGTCTCCATTCCTGGTGACTGTTACAGAAAATTTTGTCCAATCTAGAGTATCTTTGAATGGCAAATCTAGTTCGCTTAGCGAGACAACTGCAGAGTGGCACATAATGTAATTCAAAAAACAATAAGAAGAGAATCGTTTTGAAAATGATAAAAGAAAGAAAAAAAGAATCTGAGCTTTAAAAGAAGAAATCAAAAGGATAATAGATGTTGTAATCCCATCCAATGATCACTTCAAAACCAAAAGATATACCATAATGTGAAGAGAAAACTGAGCTTGCAAAAGGCTTGCATTGGGGATATAAGATGCATTAGAAACAAAAGACTCTTAGCTTTGTGAGATGCATATTTTATTAATCTTTAAAGCTATTCTAGGCCATTTCTTGAAAGTCACAGGCCATAAGTCAGGTTTTATTCACCTAGCTAAGGCTAGGAAACCTTAATGTATTGTATGCCTATTTGAGGAATATTCTGTATTTAAAAGCACAAGCTTTCTGCACTAGCAGTGGGATGTCCTATTGGAAGTTGGTAAGGCTTCAGGCACAGTCACACTCAGAGTCACACATAAGTCTTCACCATTGCAGTAAAAAAGAAAAGAAAAGAAAAAAAAGAAGATGCTTAGGGAAAGATGATTTTACCAGGAACACATCCGGCAAGGATCGATACTGCAATACAGGTGGTATAAAATTGGGATTTAAGGCACGGGCATAATTTCTTATTAAGTTCTGCATCATCCTCCGAATGAACAATTCTGCTATACACCAGCAATAAATTCTAAGAGGCAGCAATGTTTCCAACAACGAAATATATGAAACACATTCTTTGTGTGGAAAATTATAAAGCTACAAAGATTAAAAAAAATTGTACAACAAAAAAATGATTTAAGCGAAAATCATCCAAAGAATAAAAGTAAAATTCCAAAACATATCCCTTAAAAGAGTTCAAGACAAAAAAAAAAATATATATATATATATATATATATATCGAACTGCATGCTAATGTCCTAAGAAAATTCTAACAGCTTTATGAGAGTATTTTATGGAAGTTACCGGTTTCTGTTTGCAATGTCTTTTCCAGAAGGTGGATGATGACTGAATGGTTGAAGTTTTTGAGCTGGGAGGATAGTATCTTTGGATGATGTAAATTTTGAAGCAAACCGAGATGCACACACAACTTGAGTTGCATTCTCGAGTAATGGTAATCCATTGGCAGTAATCACACCAATGCCATGGCAATTCACAAAAAAGTGATCGTTTGGATTGAAATAATGGAATTTTGAGATTAAGCTCTGGACATATTTCTGGACTACAATGGCCATTTTCTGAAATGATATTCTCTGCATGCCACAAGATGCACACAAATTGATCTTATTCTTTGCAAGAATATAGATAAATCATAGCAACGAAATGATATTCCTAAATTATAGCTCATTGTTTATACCTTGCCCTGCATTCGGTAGGTGGAAATGGGGATAAATTTGAGGTGAGCCTCATGCGGAACAGTGGTCAGGAACTGACTCTCATTGAGATTCTTGAAGAAGAAGCCCTCATTCGAGTACTTCCCCATGAGCTTTCTTGGCGATTGGTAGTACATGTCAAAATCTTCATCTGGGTACATATAGATCTTGAACTCCCTCTCCATTTGCTCATATTCATGCAAGAATTCCTCTGAAATGTAAAGCTCATCATCTGACACAATATACATAGGAGGGTCTGTTCCATTATCTTTCTTGGAAGGTGCAGGTTGTGGGGTGGTGGAGAAGAAGCCTGAGGTGAAGCTTTGATATTGCCAGCGATATATGTAGACAAAAAGGCAGGTGGGCAAAATGACAAAGATTACTATGGCAACGAGAAACAAAACACAAACGAGTATCTTGGTGCGCGACTCTGAAGAGTTGTTGTGAGCCTGTGACTGTGACTGTGACTGCAATGGATTGTGACGAGTGTGGCGGTTTCTAATGTTTTCCATTGTTTCTTTCTTGGATGATTGATTTTCTTGGAGCGGAAAAACGGTTGAAATGGCTTGAATTTTAATGTTGGTGGATTAACATTACAAGTAAGCATTAAATGCTATCTTGTATGAATTGTCAAAGAAAACGGCAAGGAACAACACCAACTTGAATAGCCGAAATGTTTGACTCTATTGGCAATAAATGGATGCATACCTATGTTAGAAAGTATGGTTTGATCAACAAAGTCAAAGCTATGCAATTCAGCTTGTAAGCTTGTGTGAAGAAATACTACACTCATGCATTAAATGATGCAGGGATTGCTTGGCCACTATTGTTGACTTCCTTAACAATAGAAGTCTCTCGTGTGCTGAAACGGTTGGTATTTCGGCTGAAGTTTAGCTAGAGGTGGAGCAAATGAGAGCTATGCATGTGAGCTACGGAGATAGCAATTAGATGTGTGTGCACTAGAGGGTAGGAAGTTGGTGTCTTGCCACTTTTGTCTAAATACAATAGGGTGTTCTTTAGTTATTTGTGAGAGAACTAAGGGTATATTTGGAGTTTGGGTTTGTGAGAGAGTGTCTTCAAGTCATTGTTGTAATCTCCAAAGTTATAGTGAAAATTTATTCTGTCGCCTCCTGTGGATGTAGGCATATTACCAAACCACGTAAATTTCTTGTGTCATATTTTCTTCTCTCTTCTTTAACCTTGTATAAACAAATTATTTCACCAATTTTCACAATAACTGGTATCAAAGCTCCAGGTTGATTTATTCAATGGAGATCAATGCTTCTATTGCCAAGGTAGACGTAGTTATGTTCGACGAAACTGGTAACTTTGGTTTGTGGCAAAGAAGGGTGAAAGATCTGTTGGTACAACAAGGTTTGGTGAAGGCTTTGTACGGGAAAGCAAAGAAACTAGAGACGATGTCGGATGACAAATCGGAAGAACTCGATATGAAGGCGGTCAGTACAATTTGACTATGTCTGGCAGACAAGCTTATGAATGATGTCATGGATGACGCGTCTACTGCAGCTATATGGTTGAAGTTGGAGAGCCGGTATATGTCCAAGTCTCTCACAAATAAACTTAAATCTTAAGTGAAAACTGAATGAGCTTAAGATGGCAAAAGGTGCGGATTTGGCTCAATACGTCCACACGTTCAATAAAATTATCAGTGACTTGTTACGGATCAATATAAAATTCGATGATGAAAACAAGGTGATGATGCTTCTGTCCTCCCTCCCGAAATCCTACGAACACTTGGTTATAGCCCTGCTTTGGGGGAAAGAGACTCTGGGATTTGAAGAGATTTCAAGAGCCCTGTTGGATCACTACCAACAGAAGTAGAATTCGGGTGAAAGTTCTGGTGAAGGGTTTATGGTAAGAGGGAAGGAAAAAAGATAGAGATCACAGTTCTGCCAGGGGCAATAGCAGATCCAAATCCAAAAGCAAGACAGTGAAGTGCTATAAATGCCAAAAGAATGGGCATTTTAAGCGAGACTGTCCAGAGTGGAAAAGAGGCAAAGACAAAGACAAGGAAGGGTCATTAAGATTTGTAAATGTTGTGGCAGCAGATTCAGATTCAGATGGAGATATGCTTTTTGTTTCATGTAGTGCCAATAAGCTAATCGATTCTTGGATTCTGTATGTTCTTTCCACGTGACTCCTCACAAAGATTGATTCGACACTTATAAGTCAGTTAATTGTGGTTTTATTCAAATGGGCAATGATGCTACTTGCAAAGTTGTTGGAATAGGAACAATTAAGATAAAGATGTTCGATAATGTGGTGAGGACATTAGGAGAGGTACGACATGTTCTAGAGGTGAAAAAGAATTTAATTTCATTGGGAATCCTAGACTCTAATGGTTATTGCTATAAGTCTGAGAATGGGTTAATGAAAGTGTCAAAGGGCGCTATGGTTGTGATGAAGGGGCAAAAAGAAGAAGGTAATATCTACAAGCTATTCGGAAATACCATTGTAGGTGAAGCTATTGCAGTGACTGGATTTGAGCAGGATGATACACTCTTGTGGCATATGTGACAAGGGCATATGAGTGATCGTGGTATGAGGGAATTGTAGAAGAGAAATCTGTTTGCTGGAGTTAAGTCATGTAAATTAGATTTCTGCAAATACTGTGTCATGGGGAAGCAGTGTAGGATGCAATTCAAAACAGCCATGCACAAGACAAAGGGTATATTGGATTATCTACACTCTGATATTAGGGGGCCGATGCAAGTGGTCTCTAAAGGTGGACACTGGTACTTTGCCAAAAATGGTGTGTTGGTGCAACCTAGGAAGCGAGTAGGGTTTTTTGGATTTGTTAGTGGGAGCTAAAAAAGTCAAATTTTTCTCTATTAGTGTAAGTCATGATAAATGTTTGGTCTATAATGCAATCTTGACCGTTTAATAGGCCTCCCACCATGTCATCATTAATGACAATAGTACAATTCTCCTACTAATTTGGATTAGAGGAGTAAAAGAACTTAATCAACAAGCTTTAACACTTTTATTATCTCACACTTCCAGTATCCATAACCCATATTCACACTTTGGATTAGTTTGGTTAGGTGTTTTGGAAGATTTAAAATGCGTTTTCCAAAACGCTATTTTGTAACCACAACTCATAACTTTTTTATAAACGCTTATTTTAAACTCAAAAAACAAATTTTCAAACTCTTGGTGCTCATTATAATGACAAATACGGTCTTTCATCATCAAATCTCATTTCCTTTTACCATTTTTGCTTATAGGCTGAATTAAACCTTATACTTTCATTGGCAAAACATGGTTGATTTGATGCAAAAGGTTCTTCTTAAAATCTTTGTCCAATTCTTGGCTGAACCACTTGAATTCTTATGCTTTCATTGGCAAAACATGGTTGATTTGATGCAAAAGGTTTTTCTTTGAATTTCGGTCCATATCCTGGCTGAGCCACTTAAATTCCATGTAGTAAGCAAAGCTGATTTGATGCAAAAGGTTTTGCTTATGATTTGATGCAAAATGTTTTTCTTTTAAGTTTTTCATAGCTAACTAGTGCTTGAATTTGTAATTAACATATTAAAGGGGGTTAAAAACATTGAACATTTAGCTAACTACATATAAAAGCATAAATTTTTATTTTGACATACATAATGCATTTGATTTTTCTTTTTGTAGGAAATGAGTTGGAGCAACCTATCATTACAAAAGGTCTGAAGACAAGGGTACAAGTATTGTTCATAAAATCAAGTGCAAGCTTTATGCAAAGTTCCATGTACTAATTTTTGCTAATTTGTTATGAAGAAAAGGTTTTGAAGTATTCCATGACTGATTGAAGACAATGTATCTTGAAGTTAGCAACAATGAATTCACTAATTTTCAATTTAAGTAAAGATTGAGATTTGATGTATTCTAGCTTGTAGGACAACTTGGACAATTATTTGCAAAGTTTTTAGCAACTTTTTGGATAATGTTTGTAGTTGGCTTATGAAAATACTCAAATATGTTGGGTTTTATATGTGCATGTTTGAGTAGGTTTTAGTCAAACAGTGATCATATATGTGATATGTTATTAACATTATGAAAATATGTTTAATGAAGTTCTACTTTCTATTTAATTTCTTAGAAGTCTCATTTGAGGATGTTTGGGCCATTTTTAACTCTTTAATCCTTTAGCAATTTTTGCATTTCTCAATAAGGGTATTTCCATATCTTGAAGAGTAGTAGTATAAAAACTGAAAACATAGACATATATAGATACACTTTAACATAAATGGTCAAAGTTCTTGAATGATTGAAACTAGTATTTACTTGTGTTTGTGTTTAAAAATTATTCCCACTTATGCGTTGTTTTGAGGAAACCAAAAACTGAAGTCCAAAAGTTGAAGGAATATGTATCATTTACTTTAATATGAGTTCTCACTTCTTCGGGCATCACCAATAGTAAGGCAATTGTTTCAAGTTGAACAATTCCAATGTTGCATTACAATTAAAATTTGATCCAAGAGAGTAGTAGACAAGAAAAGAATTTGATCCAAATATGAACAAAATTTTATTAAAATGTACACTTTGATCACAACCATAATAATAATTCTATTGGAATACACTTTGATTACAATGTCATAATAACATGATAGTTTTGCAGTGTCTTTTGCTTCTTGACAATACATTCCCTCCACAGTCTGCAATTTTCAGTCATAGTTTGATCACTTTGACTTGTCTCATGTTATACAACTTGCCCCACCCTTTCCTGGAATGATATCTCTTCATTATGTAAGTTCTTTTGTTATCAAAGCTCTAGAATCCCAAGTTTTACGACACATGAAATGCAGTCACCTGATGATGATTCAAAATGTAGAATATCTTGCACTTTGACAGTCTATCCCCTCAAGTAATTGATGATATAAAATAATGCAAGATGTATATAAAGAATTGATGAAAGCTATAGGAAATATCCAAAAAATGTCAATCCTTCATATATTATTCACAGTGGATTTAAAACCACTTAAACTATCATGAAATTTCGTGCTCTAAAAATACCAAGCTCTGCTGCAAGAGAATCATTACTCATAGTGTTAGTAAGATGGCTTGAAAATGCCACAATACTAAATATGGATATGAGGAAAAACATGCAGGAAAGAATCATTATGAATGTCATTGGCATGAATAGACTGAGACAATGACAAGGATAAGTACTAGGCTATAACATATTCAGACAAACAGATGAAAATATTTATCATAAAAAAAATGATAAACAGCTTAGTGCAGCAGCTCATAGTGGAAGGTAACTTTGGAACAAAACAATTGGTGCTAGTAGTTTACTAAAAATGTTTTCCCTATAATATGACTAATTAATTGTAAATAATCATACTGATCCTTGCCCTGATTCAATGAGGTTGGAATACTAATTAGGATTTTTTTTTTATATATAAAAAAAATTGATAATTACACTACCATCCAATGGATTTTAAACCCACAAGTTCACAACCTCACCCTCCACCTTGCTCTTACATGGTGAGGAGATTCCTTTTAAGTTATAACTCATGGGTACCATAACTATGCTATCTTTATAGTCTTAGATCCCCTACATAAGTTAATGGTGCTATGCCACATCTTTGGTTACTTGTTGAATTCTGTATAGCCGTAGAGAACAAAATGTTCTCCCTTTAATGTATACCACATACAATATCTGCAAATCAAGAACATTGATTTCCTCAATTTCCAAACATATGCTTTCTACTAATCAAGCCATCCACTAATCAGATAGAAGGCTATTTGCTTTAATACCTCATTGCAAAACCATCTCCATCGTAAACATTAAATCAACCAACTAAATTCAAGGTATCAACTATCCTAACTATCAATACGGAGCTATCAATTTATTAATATTGTGCTAGATGCAAACAACTAAATGAAAAGCTAAGATAACATAGCAAATTAGAAAATGAGGCACACAAAGGGAAGAGTTTTTACCGAAGTATATGCATAAACACCAATGATACAGGCAAATCGTAATAGGTGCTTAAAAAAATCACTCATGCTTTTCATATATGTTGTCATTTTCATGTCTTTTATCTTAACTTATGCAAAGCATATGGAGCATTTTTCAATAATTAAATATTCACTCATCACAGTAGCTTTGCGTATGGTTTTCCTCTTTTTTTTTTTTTTTTTTTTCATCCTAGTCTCAAGAAACGTGGATGTGGTATCAAAATAACGCATAAATCCCATAGCTTTTAGAAAAGATTCTGATCAAAACACCCATATCTCACAAAGCTGAAACAACCATCAGCTTATTACAATCAATCCTGAAAGCTCAAAACCAACAACCAAAAATACCCACACATAAAAGAAGCCAAATTTAGCACCAATAAATCAATAAAAAAATAACAGTATCAAAGTTTTTTTCCCCTTCGTTTTTCCAGCAACCAAACAGAGCTTATCAATAAAAAAATGAGAGAGAGAGAAAAAAAAAACTTACGGCAATGGCTGAGCCAGCAGAGCAGTCTGACGATGTTGGGCTATGAGACGTGGCCCGTGTGACAATGATGGCTTGTCACAAGGGTCTTGGTGGCAGCGGCGTTGGCACAGTTGGGAGATGGGTTGGAGAAGAGAGAGATTTTGTAATTTTCTTATCAAATGGGTTTGCTGAGAGTAAATTTAATGGTTAACCACAGTTGAGTTTGCTTGAGTCAAGGGTTTTATTTTAAGTTGACGTGGCACTAATTTGCTAACATGGCGTTTCGGTATTGGCTGGCGTAAAAGTTGTCTTTTACGCCAGCTCCAGACGTAAGTTATTCTTATATATTAATGATGACATACAACCAGGTTGTCATTTTAATTAATCTCTTAAAATTATCTTCCATTTCGTTCCACAGAGTTGAAAATTTTTTGATCATTGTTTTCTTATTTTCACATCTACTTTGTTTAGACAATTGAATTGTTGACCTTACTGCAAAACCAAGGATGTGCATACCAATTCCCAATCTTAAATTTAACAAGATATTAGTATAAATTGTATAATAACAAAGAATAGAAAGAAATGCTTGTTTTTTGTTTTTGGGTGTTTTAAATGCAGAAGACATCATCTGCTTGAAAGTTTTTGCCAAAAGTGCTAGTTTTTGTTCTATCTCATGTTCATTTTCTTCCTTTAAAATTATACATCTCACTCCCCAAATTTTCCTTAAGTATAGAAACTCCACAAAGTGAAACACACACACACACACGGAATCAGAGAGGATGGAATCGGATGTAGATTAAATGGAAAGGAGAGAGAAGCAGAGAATTGAGAGAGCAGAGAGGAGAGAGAGGTGTAGATATGTGAGAATGAGGTCTTGCAAGAGTTTCCTTTCTTTTGCTTGACAAAATGCCCTCAGTATCACTGACATTGACATTATTAGCAATCTACCAGACTCTGTCCTCTGCCACATCCTCTCATTTCTACCAACCCAAGATGTTGTCTCCAACGAGCATTCCATCAAGCAGGTGGAGGCCTCTCTCGACTCTTGTCCCAAAATTTTAGCATTATGGATATAATGTCCGGAATGTATACTCTTGCTAGGCCATTTCCATTACCATAAAGTAACATTTTCTGCAATAGAACAGTTTCTTAATGGGATCGTTTAGAGAGTGGGAATGAAGGACATGCGGGAATATTCGAGGGAATATTATCATAGAAGGCTACTATTAGAAAGCTGTATAGGGAGTATTATCATAGGGTTTAGATTAAGGAAACTAGGAAATGCGTGCTTTCTAAACATGGAATAATAAAAATATTACAAATTTTACTTAAAAGAAAGCTTAAAAACTAGCCTAATGAGAAATGTGGTAAGTGTTGTTGTTTCAATAAAATAATATATAAATGTTGAAATAATTTTTGAATGGTGCTACATGTATTACATATATTACTACGTATTCTATGTAAAATGATATGTCAACTTCTAAAATACTCAATAAAATTTAATTAAGATATTTATTTATTTTGTTGTTGCTGTGACACCAATAATCATTGTTAGGCTTTTTTTATAAGATTTTTATAGTAAAATTGATAATACCTTTAATATTGTTCTTACTTTTTATTGTTTTTTTTTTTCATTGATGACACGTTATAAGATTTATGTAATATTAATAAAATTTATGTCCCTAACATTTCTCTTATGCCTTTAATAAATCTATCTATTTTTTATATATAAAATAAAGAGGCTGCACCGGGCACATTAACGCAAACAAATATAAGTTACACATTTTATAACATAAAACTTATAAATTAATATTTTATCAATGATCACAAAAAAATAATTAAAACATTTATTACTTAAGATGTTGGAGTCTACAATTACACTTATTGACTGTTACTTTATAAATGTGTTGTAAATTTTTTTTTTTTTTATATTAACTTTAGTATTCTATGACATTCGTAGACTTTGTTTTTGCTCAATAATACAACTTTGTAATTGATACAAAGGTAAAGCACTGTAATTATAGATAATCATGACTCAATTTGTCCCATTACTATAAATCATAGTTTAAACAAACATTTCAAAAGCCACACTTTATAATTTACAAGTGATTTGTTTACGTAATTCACTACTAATAGCTCCCTACGTGGATGAATTGTGATAAAAGTTGTAGAATAAAACTTTTTAACATATATACAAACAGCTATAGTTTCTATACGATCATAATGGAAATATTCTGTAAGTACCCCAAATGGTTCAGCAACGTAACATCATGTCAATTGTCAATCTTAACGTCTACAATTACAGAAATATTTATTTTTTGATGTGTTCAGTGTTCAGAAAGAGCTTGAGTGCTTTCTCAAAAAAAAAAAAAAAAAAGAAAAAAGGAAAAAAAAGAAAAGAAAGAACTTGAGTGGCGAGAAAAATGCAATCAAGTAAAATGAAGTCTGCGTGCATGCTGCCAAAGTTCTTATATGACCGTATGAAAAGCATCCAATCTCACTGGAGGTGAATTCCATTGAAAATGTTTTCGAATCTGATTCACAAAGAAAAGAAATTTTAGAAGATAAGTTAGTTTGTAATTTTAGGTTTGAAAATTTCTAGGAGAATATATCATTCCCCACACTGTCAGGAAGCATTTTTCTAATTTTGACTTTCAATCTTTGAACACAAGAAACTCACGTTACTTAAAAGTGACTATCATGCATGTTATGATTGTGTAATTGATCTAGTAGCCTTTTCCTTTTGGAAACAAATAAAAAAAACTAGTAACTTTACACTAAGTTACCAGGATGAGTGAATAAAGAAAAAGTAAAAGATCAATTAAGCTACTATGTACATATTAGCTTTCAAAACCCTAATGGCCATTAGGGAAGTATGAAAAAGATAAAGTCATAATGCATGTCTGGACATTAATTTTAATTGAATTTTCATTTATATTCTTTTGTCATTAAAAAAAAAAAGAATACAAATTCCAAAGCAACATAGCATAGCTATAAGATTTTAAGAAAAGAAAAAAAAAAAGTAATTTGAAGCACATAGTTATAGAAACCAAATCCAGACACCAGGACATAAAGTCTTTTTAATGGGCGAAGAAGTCAGGACATTTTTTTACCTCGAGTAAGTTGTTATGTAATTTGTTGAGCTTTTCACCATTTAAGTGTACGTCTTTAGTTCTTCCTATAATAGAAAATCTCGTCCAATCAAGAGTATCATTGAATGGCAAATCAAGGTTGAGGAACGAGACAACTGCAAAGTAACACACAAGCTTATAGAAAACAATTGCATTTTATGGTGAAAAAAAAAATACTACAAAAAAACTAGGAGAAGATTATATTACACAAAAAAGATTATAGGCTTATAGCACATTACCTGCGGGAACACATTCCTCAAGGATCGATTCTACCATACAGGCAGCACGAAATGGGGATAACTGGCATGAGCAGTAGTTCCTATCAAGTTCTGAATCTCTTACTACTTTCCTGTAATATATATACACCATTAACTTTAACAATAAAATTCAAAGAGGCAGCAACTTTCCTAGAACAAAATATGAAACATATTCTTTGTGTATAGATGGTTATAGAATGGTACAAAGATATGTAGTAGGACAAAAATTGTTTAAGGTGTATGATCTATGCAATATCAACCAAAGAAACAAAGTAAAATACCAAAACAAAGCCCCTAAAAGAGTTCAAGACCAAGCAACAGCTAACTACATATCGATTGTATTGGAATCAGGTGCAAGTGGTGCATTTTAGACACATAGCATGGGACAAGAAATGAAAATTATAGAGTTTTTTATAATTTTTAATAATCAATTAGCATATTAAGGTAAAAAATTCACAATGACCCTGACGTCTTTCAAAGAAATTTTTCTATTGATATATAAATGCTTTAGAAAAAAGAAAAAAAATTTCCTATTCACAAAGGAAAAAAGATTGTCTTTATTGGATGGAAGTTACCTGGTTGTTGTGGACGGTTCAAGATCTTGAGCTGGGATGATGATATCCTTTAATGGGTTAAATTCCAATGCATCAAGAGAGGTACACACAACTTGAATTGCATTCTTCATCAATGGCAATCCTTTTGTAGCCATCACACCAATTTCATGGCAATTTATGAAAAAATGATCTGCACCTTGGCTTTTATTCCAATATGGGTTTTCCGTGATTAAGCTCTGGAAATAATTCTGGACTACAATGGCCATTTCCTCAATCGATGTTCCCTGCACGCATTATCAAATTGGCTTTGTTATTGGACAAAAATAAAGAATAGCAATCAAGAACAAAATGATATGTTGTTCCTTGAAAGAATATATGTAGATATACCATGTTGTGCATTTGGTGGGTGCGAATGGGGATAAAGAAGAGGTGAGCTTCTTGAGCAATAGTGGTGCGGAACTGGCTATCTTTGATGTTCTTGAAGAAGTAGCCTTCGCTTCCATTCTGGTAGTACTTGTTGAGAACTTCATCTTCTGGGTACATATACACCTTGAATATCCTTTCCATTTGATAGTAATTCGTAGTAAAATTCTCTGAGTAGTAAGGATTTCCCTTCTGTTTAACTGGCTTGTAATTGCTCTCCATTATTTCAGGGTAATGCTTAGATAAATAACCCACAAAACGCGAGTGAACAATGCTGTAGAGACTGTCACTGCCACGGAATGAATGGTCCCCTGCGATGATCAAGAAGAAGAAAAGGTAAACAAGTATCACTATAAAACACGTCCATTGTATTTTATTGATCGGTTTAGGGAGATATTGGACATATTGGTGTGGCTCTGTATTGGGTGAAGGGTTTTGTGACAGTGGCTTTGAAAGTCTGCGATTTTTACGAATTCTATAAGCCTTGGACATGGTTGAGTTTTCTTGCTTTCTTTCTTGGATGATGGATTTTCTCTTGGTTTCTTGGGAAGGAAGAGAGAAAGGTGGTTAAGTTCGTTAATGAGAGCGGGTCAAGTCAATTTGGCTATATACATGCAATCTCGACCGTTCACATTTTACCCTTGGAGTACTCAGATCCCATTTTAATTTCTTTTTTTTTTTACCCATTTTATTTTTTCAGCTCATAATTGTACGAGTTCGAGTAGCGCAATTTTACGTGATAGAGATAACATGCATGGGGATTACGTGGCTTTTGCGAGTGGTTTGTTGGTTGATTGTTATGAAAACTGTATAGCTATGGCCTATGGGCTATATTCAATTGCCGTTTGCCTATCATACTTTTGTATCATTATCTTACCCTTTATATTGCAACAAATTTCTGGGACAGAACAATAAATAGATGCTGTTATCACTTTGAATTCTAGTAACTGCTACTAGAAATTAGAGACTCAATACAGATGATGTATCATCGGAGAAAGTATATAGTGTTTCAGGGATTCCACATCAGCACTTAGTTGGTGTTTCTAGGCCCAATAAAAAAGTGACATCTGTCTAAAAGAAACAGATCAGCATACTACACCCTTATACACCTGAAAAGACAAAAATACCCCTGAAAATTTTGAAGCCCCGCCTTTAACACCCTCTTCCCCCTTCTTCAGCAAAATCAAAACCCTCTCTCCAGTCTCCATTTCTGCTTTTTCTCACCGCACCACCATATTCTCTCTCTCTCAACTCCAAAGCTCCACAGCCACTGCCTAGCGTTGCCACTGAAATTTTTTTCTAATACTCGCCCTCTCTTGCTTTTCCCCTTTTCGCAAAATCAAAAAAATTTCATCTCTTTCTCTATCCGTTTCTCTCGGCACCACTAGAGCACACCAGCACCTCCATGACTCCATCTTCTCTCTCTCAAGTCTCAACTCCAAACCTTGACAACCGCTGCCTAGCATCGTCGCTGGAGACCGACCTTTGTCTCATCAGAAAAACGCCCAAAACTGTCTCTCTTTCTCGTTGTTTCCAACCACCGACGCCAGAAGTTTTCTTGCCACTTCTAACACCTGAATTTGCAAAGAGAACCAGTACAATCAACTTCTTCTTCAAGAACCCAGTTCACTTGAGTTCTCAAGGACAACGGTCAAAAGCACGATTCCCATCCAAGCTCTCGACCCTCAAAGAGATGAAGAAACAGAGAAACCAAACATCAATGACAAAACCGGTGCTTTCACATCCCATGTCGCTCTCTTTCTCTTGTATAATTTTCCCATACATGTCAAATTTGCCATTTTTCTTTTGTGGGTAACTTTATATTTGGCCAAAATGTCTTTTTTCGCATAGTCCATAATTTTACTAAATTTTTTGTGAATTTTAAGAATAATTCTTGCATAATATTATGCTACTTATAATGGGTTTGTGACATATTTCTACAAATTTGAGGTATTACAGCAGAATGATATGTGTTAAGGTCACCATGTTTGTTCGGGTACATTGTAGCTAATGATTTGGATATCAAGAAACACTTGTATTCCATAGTCAGTTCTACCATTTTTGTTAGCAAATTCCTGAATTAGAGAAGATATGAACTTTAGGTAGATGCATGTCTTTTGAGTTTAAGTCCAGTTAAAGAGCATGTGTAGACATAAAATGTGGCCCAACTTGTGATGCGTTTAGCTTTTATTTGGATATCTATCTTGCTTTTGTTAAGATTATTGATGAAAATTAGCTATAACCTGTTCTACATTGTCCAAAATTTTTTTAAAACACTGGTTATCTATGTTTATTGCTTCCTCTATTGGATGATAGGATAAGTGCTAATCTGATGGAATTGTTAAATACAGTGGTGAGTACCTTTTTCCCCCAATCAAGTTCAACTTCACCCATCATGTCCCTTCACTTGTCTTAACCAGTGTTGATAAACTTTCTTCATCATCCACAGTTCACATGAATGAGTTATGTCTTGAAGTTGTAACTTATTTGGTGAGGCTGCTTTGAAATTAGGGAAAAGTGATTCCAAAAGGTCTAGCATCATCATTGGTTCTCTTTGTGTATATTTACTGCCTTGGTATACTATATGAGTATAGCATGAGACTGAATAAACTTTGCTGTTCTGATTATTTACTTGTCCAGGTTAGCCATGAAAGCAGGGCAATTAGCTACTAGTTTACATTGAAAGGATTCTTTTAAAGTATTGTTTTCTATATTCCTTATGAATAAAAAAATAGTTTAGATTTTGAGTTTATTTTTAATCAGTCTATTGGTTGGGTGCGTTTGTCTAGCTTTCCTTTTTATATCGTACACTGAGTAGATGTAAACTGGCAATGCCTGTCCGCTATAATATGCCATGTTATTTTTTTTTCAATGTTTTTACAACATAATACAAGATTAACATGTAGATGGATGAATGGGAAATTTTTTTATTGATTAGACATATACTATTTGTGATTGTAAAATTCCATGTCTGTTTAGATGTGAAATTTTTAGACATATACTTACATTCGTTTCACTTATTCTTTCAGCCATGATTTTCTATAATACCAACATATTTTCTTCTGAAATTCAATTGAGAAGATAAATGTTTAGACCATTTTTCTTAGTTTATTCTATTGTATCTTCTGCACTTGAATAATGGCTCAAACTATTTACAATGTTTTATAAGCAAAAAGTTCAGTTAATGATCCTTGTATCCTAACTCTAACATGATATCCAGGTTTTCCATCGTTGAGTTTTTTTACTTCTGCACTCTTCAAGATATCACACAGTTTGTATTCTCACATATTAGTTTGCTATTTTTTATGTTTCTTAGCACATTGCTTGCTTTGTCTTTTTCTTTGTACTTTTTCATCATAATGGCAGAGGAGTTTTATTTACCTATCCAAAAAAAAAATCTGGTATTGTTGTTGGCTATACTAATTATTAAATTTTTGTTTCTTGTTGGATTATTGTAGGGGGTTGTCAACTATGTAAGATTTTTCACTAAAGCGATGAAGATGTCAAATATGAAGCAATAGGATAAATTGAAGCTCTGAAGTATCAATCAATGATGGATAATTACAAAATAGTTGTGAAGCAGCTGAAGTAGGCATCAATAGGGTCTTGGCTATTTTTTGTAGTTTGTTTTGGTGTGTTTATGTATGCTGGCAAAACAAAAGCACCTATATGTTGTTACCTTGATGTAACTTTTTGAATATTGATGCCAATAATAGTGATGTATTATAAAATTTATCTTTATGTTAGCTTTTGGTTCAATGAAAATTTATTTTTATGTAAGCTTTTGATTCAATGAAAATTCACCTTTATATAATCATTGGGTACCAAAGACAAACAACACCATTGATTAAGGAAGTTGCATTTTATATAATCTAAATTATAGGTATTACAGCAAACAACAACACAATATATAATCTAAATTCCAGAATTGTGTCCAGGAAAAAAAATCTTGCTCAAGCTTTGATAGAATAAGTATTTCAATTTGCAATGACATATTTTCAAGTTTGACAAAATAGGTATTCCCATAAGAGTTTCCGTGCTATTGATGTAGCAACATGGTAATGTTGCAGGTACATAATCCAAAGCTGCAGAATTATATTAAAGACGAACAAAAGAAAAAAAAAATCCAGAAATATTTGCAGGTACATACACTATATCACCTAAAGCTCCAAAATTATCACCACTAAATGTATGTGGATTACATAAAACAGCAGCAACTCCAGCACTTGTAGCAGCAGCACTTGTAGCAGCAACCCTTGCTTCTCCATCCCTTGTAGTAGCAGTGGTGTCAACAACCTTCACACACAAAATGAACCTGCCATGCTTCTAAAAGTCTTCTTGTAAACACAACCCTGGAAACATAAAAACAATCCCCTTCTCTCCCCCTGTAAGAAATCTTTAAAAAAAAATAGTCTGGTTCCTATGTTTACAAATCCCATATAAATATATCATCTAATCAACATTTTTTAGGTATAACAACATATTTCCATTCACTATATTATCAAAATAACAAAAAAAAAAGAAAAGTCTAGCACCAAAATATTGTCATTCACTATATCATTCCCTTAACTGGAATAATATAACACCTGCAACAATCTAGCATTGCAATTCCACCACCATGCACATATAGAAACTAATATATAAGAACAAAAAGTACTCTTGCATTAAAAACTTTTATCATTTGCATATAATTAGTCTTTAGCTAGAAGTTACTCAAACATATACAAAATCTATCATGTTCGAGTACCTTCATTCGTTACAAAAGCTTTACAAAATGACAGCTATAATTAGTGTTTGGCTATGCAATCACTTGTCCTAATTTTCAGCTATGTTATCTATAAAATTTTCAAGTCAAATATACTATCCAAGAGGTTCCTCCACTGCAATAATGACCAAAATGCTGTCCAAAAAACTGTCCAAAGATGCTGTCCATGAGCTGTGCAGTATATTGTCCAAAATACTATCCAAAAGAGTTTTTCTTCATACTTCAGAAATTTTTAGTAGGGCCCTAAAAAAAAGAGAACAATATTAGGGTAAAAAAAAAAAAAACAAAAGCACATATTAAAGGTTCTCCCCCTCTAACATAAAAAGTTTAAGGTTATAGAATGTACTTGATTCAAGTGTGACATTGAAGTACTTTCTTGAAACATTCTTGTAGAGTTAATCATGGGATAAGCAACAAACATTTCTGGGGGAAAGAATGATGTTTGAACATCTTCTATATAAAATAAAAACAGTAACAAATGATTAAGCTCAACAAGCAAAAATAAGAAAAATAAAAATTGAAATATTAGTCTTGTACTTACTATGTACCATACTATCTTGAAGCGTTGTTGTAGAGCTAACCACATGATTAACAATAGACATCTCCGGGGGAAGAAATGATGATTGAACATTTTCTTTAAAAAAAAAATAAAAAAAAAATAAAAAAAAAAAGAAGAAGAAGAGAAAGTAAGAACATACAGTTAAACTTAACAAGCAAAAAATAAGAAAAAGAAAGCTTGAGTGCTAGTTTTGTACTTACCATGTACCATAGAAATAGCTTTTGGAGCTTTTGAAGTGGTTGCATCTTTCACTTTCTTTTTTCTTTGCTTCTTTTCCAGTTGACTTTTTATTCTAAAATTGGTTATCCCTTTCTTTCTCACATGTGGCGGATCAAGGATTGGTCTCTTACCATCTAAGCAAGGTTGCACATCATCATCATATATGTGATCTTGAGGACATTTTTTACCAATATCTTCCATCTTATTTGTATCTCCTGAACTCTTTTCAAGCTTGCATAATAGCTCACTTAGACTATCCATTGCTATTTTGGTCCCATGATCACTCAATGCAGCCATATCACAACATTTATACCACAAAAGACTTAAGTTGTTCATACGTAATACATGAGTAGATTTCTCATTTGATTTAAATGAATCGATAGAACAACACAACCTTTTCTTGGCATCTTTTGTCCATCTACTTGATATGTATTTGTCGGGTATATTATTCACATTATTCACAAGAAAAACCCTTAAAGCATGGCAACATAACAACCCTAAAGTCTCAAATAATTTGCAATCACAACAAATACTTAATTCAGCCCACTTAAAATGCACAATATGAATCCTTTTACTCTCCCCACTACTTAGTGAATATGTAAAGTTATCCTCACTATGATTAGTTTCAACACAATTCAATCCCATACCTGAATCAAACTCTTCTTCAAACATTCCAAACAAAGCAAGAGTATAAACTTTAGCAGCATGACTTAAAATGCCCCCATGCTTATGAACTTTCCCAGGTGCACCATTCTTACAACGAAAATCTTCATTTATTTCATCTTGTCGCATTTGTGCTGCCTTTTCCTCATAAAATTTAATAACTTCAATAAGAGACATAGATGTTTTCATAATTTGATGAAAAACACTATTTGTACTCTCACTTCTTTGGGTAGACTTCATCTTTGCAGAAAAGAAATCGAGATTGAAAGTTGGGCACCACTTTTCTCGAATTTGGTATAACCTATTCAGCCATGTATTGTCCTTTAAATTATGCATCTCAATCATTTTGCTCCAAGTTGACTCAAACTCCGTTTCATTTGAACACCCACCATATAAGCAATGATTAAATCTTTGATTGAAATCTGGAACACCATAGATTCCAACAAGATTTTTTTGAGCATTTTTACTAATGTGCCATAAACACAATCGATGATGAGACTCACTGAAAACCATATTAATAGCATTTGCCATTGCTTGGTCTTGATCTGTAAAAATAGATTTTGGTTGTCGCCCTCCCATTGCAGTCAAAAAAGTCTCAAACAACCAAATAAATGACTGAGTTGTCTCATTTGATAAAAAAGCACAACCAAACAAAACATTGTTCCAATGATGATTGATTCCCACAAATGGTGCACAGATTAAGTTGTACTTATTGGTTCGATAAGTGGTGTCAAATATAACAAATCCCTAAAAGAGTCATAATCTAATTTTGATCTACCATCTCTCCAAAAGAAATTTGCAATTCTATTATCTTGGTCTACTTGCACCGAATAAAAAAACATTGGATCTTCACTTTGTTTTTCTTTGAAATGATTAATAATACTTTGCCCATCACCAGCTTCCATAATTTCTTTTCTTTTTGTTTGCACAAAATTATGACAATCTCGCCTAGAGAACCCAACATTATTTGCACCACCAAGTTCTTTTGACAAAAATGAGTAAGACTTTGTTGCTTTTATACCTGAACTAACCATTGTGCTAATTATATTCCCATGAGCAGGTAGCACTTTCCTTCCTGATCTCAAGTTACATCTTTCTTTTGGAGTTGCAAATTCATGATTGTGTGTGTTATTAAAGTGTGAAACACTCCAAATATCATTTTTTACATCAAACCGGATCCTAGCACGACAACTCGTTCTTACATCTAAATTATGATACTTTTTAACATTAGAAGGGTCTTCAAACTCTTTAAAACCTTGTTTTGAACACACAAATTCTCGTTGCCTAATAACACCATTATACTCTCGTTTAACTGCTTTTCAAATGCTAAATCCCCTTTTTAAAGCATACTGATTATAAAGGTTATATGCTTCTTCTTCAGACCTCACTTGCATTCCAATTTTAATTTCATCACATTCACCCAAAGTTACATTTTCAAAACTTGCCCTTTTATCATTGTCCCCAACAGCAACAAAATCATTTTTTGAAAAATCCATGACTAGTCGAACCTAATCATGGAAAAAAAGATATATTGAATAAACATCATGAAAAGATGACTATAAATATACATAAATCACCGTAAAGTCATAAAAAAGAATTGCTACCAGCCACCCACTAGTCCTCAGCCATAAACACATTGAAATTCCAGTTGGCTTTATACCAATTATCAAATATCATAATTTTTCATAATAAATCAACCAAAGACTTAAACTAAAAAAATGACAAAAAGATAGATTAAATACCTCAGAGGAGACTTTTAGGACGAAATTATTTATTAAAATCAATTCTTTCAGCAAAAACAACAGAACAAAAGCATTGCATCCATCCCTGCACCATGAAAAAAAAAAACCATTACAAGGAATGAAAAAAATTGTGAAAATTCCAAGTAAGCCAACACATATTGCAAACTTAAATGCATCTAAAAGAAATCATCTTTAACATGAATAGCTGAAAAAGAAAGAAAGAAAATCTAACAAATAAATAATACCTGAAAATTAAGCACAACCATCAAATACATTAAATCAACTAATAAACAAAGAAATAAGCTTTATTTCTCTGCTTATAAAACTACATCATACTAACCACTTTTAATCTAATCCAAAAGAACAATTTTTTGAAAAAAAACAAAACCTTTTACTGTATTATTAGTGTATCCATCCTCACTAAGCATTTTAGTAAACAGTACAAGTTTCCTTTTTACAAAAGAATGTATATGTCAATTTTTTTTTTTTTTTTTAATCAGGACATGTATGTAAACAGAAAATTCAGAAAATAAAATGAAAAAGAGTGAGGAGAAACCTTCTTGCAAAGTCAGATTTGAAAGCGGCAAGAAAACTTTCGGCGTTGTGGTTGGAAACAACGGAGAGACAATTTCAGGCGTTTTCCGATGAGACCGATGATGATCGGCGATGCTAGGTAGCGGCTGTCAAGGTTTGGAGTTGATAGAGGGAAGATGGAGGTGTTGGTGACTGGTGTGCTACGGTGGTGCGAGAGAAACAGAGAGAGAGGGCATTTTTCGACGAGACAAAGGTCGGTCTCGTCGGAACTGATGATGACCGGCGATACTAGGCAGCGACTGTCAAGGTTTGGAGTTGAGAGAGGGAAGATGGAGGTGATAGTGAGTGGTGACTGAAGTGGTACAGTGCGGCGAGAGAAACAGAGAGAGAGTGAGAGAGAAAGATGAAATTTTATGTTTTGGAGAAGGGGAAAAGGAAGAGTGGCGGGATGGGGGGAAAATTAGAGGGCATTTCTGTCTTTTTGTTTAATGTAACCTGAGTTGCTGAGGTGTATAAGGTTTAGACAGATGTCACTTTTTTATTGGGCCTAGAAACACCAACTAAGTGCTGATGTGGAATCCCTGAAACACTATATACTTTCTCATCGAGCCTTTGTTTACTTTAGAATTGTCCAATATTTATTACCTCTTCTTTTTGCCTTTTTATTTTTTATTTTATAGTGTTCATTAATTAGTAGTTGTAGTTAGTTATTATCATAAATCCCAAAAAAAATAAAACTGTCACATAATAAGACACCATGAAGAAGACACGTTGAGGTAAATTTGATAGTTTAATTTTTTAAGCTCTAGGCTCAATGTATTTATTAAGGAATTTCCACTTAACTTTCAATTTTTTTTTTTTCAATTCTTTAGATAGCCATGTCAACTATACCCCAACCTCGTATCTTGTATGCAAAGCTTAAAAGAAGGTACAAAGTATGGTTTACTTTAGTGGCGGCTCTAAGTATATTTTTTTAAGTGGTTATTAAATGTCTTAAATTAAAAAAATTTAATAAAAATAAAACATGAATATGTTGACTTCACAAGAAAAAAAAGTGCAAATATATAAATTTCAGGATTAAATCAATGCATACTCCACTAATTTTTTTTTTATAGGGAAATTATGGCTAAGAGGTTGAAAAAAAACCTCTTTGTAAATATACTATTTTTATTTCATCTTGATCATTAATATAAAAAATCGAAACATTTTCTTATAGTCTAGGATCTAAAAGAAGATTATTCAAATCAATACGAATTTGTTTAGAAGATAAATCTTGCAATATAAGTGATTTCTTTAACCCTTGTTAATTTAAAATTCAAAATTTTTTTAAGGTAAATATATAAAATAAAAAAAATCAGGTGAGTGTGGTTCCTAGGACATAGACTTTGCACCAAACCCTGCTTGCACAAGGCTTCATTCTAGCATATCAATTTAATTTTTTAATTTCTTCTTAGTTTAAGTGACTGTCCCAAGAGGTTCATAAAGGGGATGCCTCACTAATTGATGTAGGACACGGTTTGATATTTAAATTTTGTAATTTTGTAATTATAGTATTTTTATGTAATTTTTGTTATTTTAAGTTTATGTTATTTATTTCCTTCTTTTTAGGCGTTTTTAATGCTGTTTAGTTAAATTAGGGTTTTATATGCTTTCGTAACTGACTTAGGATTTCCTAGCCGCCTTAGAGTTTTTAGCCACCCTAGAGACTTTTGTCAAATTCTTTTTCTAGTGGATTCTGATTATCTCCTTGTAAATTCAGGGAAACCCCTCGTAGATTTGAGATTTACTACCAGAAACTAACAGTTTAGTTTTTGTTCCATCAAAGAGAACATCGTATGTGTTTTCTTTAGGCTTCTGCAACATCAATTGGTATCAAAGTCTTGACATATCCTGGTCTGATGGCTAACCAGTGAGACGATGACCACTAGAACAACGATGGCAGCAACAACATCGACATCGACAACACAGTCCTCACTAAGGCTAAGTTCCTCGAGCTTCGTGAAGAGACTTGTGATGAGAATCAACAATTTTGTGAAAATAGTTAGCAAATTATAGGTGAAATCCAACAAATGATTGCTACTCACCTTGCTAGGAAATCATCTCACAACAGCAATGATCAATATATTCAAAGATGCACTCCTAACTACAAGAAAATTTCATTCTTTGATGGAGATATGTGTAAGTTGGATTTTAATGATTGGCTTCTTGATTTGGAAGAGTATTTTAATTTTTGGAAGATTTGTGATGAAGAAAAAGTGCGGCTTGCAACTAATAAATTGGACAATGAAGCAGAGGAGTGGTGGGAAGACATTCAAATTGATAGAAAGCGATGAGGTAAGCATCCAATCCACTCTTGGAAAAGATTGAAAATGATATTAATTGATTTATGGTTCCCTAATGACTATTATGATATACTAGATTATACAAGTGTTGATTATAAATCTGTATATTCATATGAAAAACAATATGTTCAAAACATGAAAGGTCAACCACAAAATCAAAATTATCATAGCCAAGTCCATGTGTCAAGTAAAGGAAATATTTTGAGGGTTGAGAAGAAGTAGCCTATTTCTAAAGAAAATTATGAATTGGTTAAAAAAGATCAAGACTTACAACAGGTTATTGAATTAAAGATTGAAGATACCACTTGTCAAAAGTTTGATGAAGATGTCAAAGAAAAGAAGGTTGAGTTGATTGTGGATAATTACAAAAATCAAGATATGGTAATTATTGAGAATATTGTGGAAGATCCAATTGAGGTTAAATATGATGCTGAGTCCATCATCAGCAACCCCTAGGTTTCAGTTGATTTGTTAAAGATGACTACGCAATATGTTGATTTTCTTGGAGTAGAAAATTTTAATTTTATTATTATCCCCTTTGTTGATTGATGTTGCAAATAAATTGAAGGTAGATGAGAAGAAATTTTATGATACATTTTATGAAAAATTCAAGTTTCAAAACCGGATTAAGTTATTGAAACATTCAAAGTATTTGTTTATTTGGAGCAGAATATTTTAGATTTTGACCATCAACTTGAGGACGAATTTGTTTCAAGTGGAGGGGTCTGATGTAGAACACTGGTTAATATTTAAATTTTGTAATTATTTAATTATAGTATTTTTATGTAATTTTTGTTAATTTAGGTTTGGGTTATTTATTTCCCTCTTTTTAGGCACTTTTAATGTTGTCTAATCAAATTAGGGTTTTATACACTTTCGTAGGGTTTCCTAGCTGCTTTAGGGTTTCTAGCCACCCTAAGTTTTTTTTACTATTTAAATGCATTGTAGCCTCCAAAAGAAATTCAATTTCAGATCAATAAAATACAGACTTTTGTCAACTTCTTTCTTTGGTGGATTTCAGTTATCTCGTTGTGGATTCAGGGAAACCCCTTATGGATTCGAGATTTACCACCAAAAACTAATAGTTTAGTTTCTATTCTATCAAAGAAAGCATCATGTGTACTTTCTCCAGGCTTCTGTGACATCACTAATCGGCACATGGCCTTTTCCCACAAGGCTTGGTGTGATGTGAAGAAGAATAAAACTGTGAGAGGTTTCCTAAACTGACAAAATGGATAATATTGTGCCAGTCGTGTGTGGGTATAAAAAAATAGTATCAAAATCAAGAACAACTCTCCTCTAAGTGTAGTTGCAGAGTGAGGTCTAATGAAGCTTTGTTCCACATCTCTTAATTAAGTGGGTGTCCTAAGTTTGCTTCATAAGAGGGGGATGCCTTACTAATCGATAAAAGGCCTTTTCCCATGAGGCTTGGTGTCACGTGAGGAAGAAAAAAACCATGAGGTATCCATGGGACTACCAAAGCAGACAATATTATTGTGTAAAATTTCAGTCTTAAAAGAGTGATACTTACTCAAACTCATCAATTAAGGCATTTCCCCAATTGTAGTCAGGGGAAAGGTTCACAATTAGAAAGCACATTCGATTCATGAGAAAGCTTTTGAGATGGTCATAAAGTGATGATGGGTCTTTTGAATCAGTGGACAACCGAACCCTCAATTGATCTATAATCTTTGCTTTCAAAGTTCCAAAAACATCTCAAAACTTTACCCAATTCATCCTAAACACAAATTTTAGCGTTAGGATCATCCATCTGACCCTAAATTGATCATCAAGTGCTTTGTCAAAAATTATGCCTTTTCTTTATGGTGATTGAAACCAAGAGGAATGGTTGTGACCTAGAGAAATAAATAGAGACAAAGAAAAATAAAATCCGCTAATAAATACTAGAAAATACGCTTTTTGCATATTGTATGTATATTGTCCAAAACATTGATATCCGATTTTATTTGTGTTTAGGCGGTTTTTCTTCCATTTTCTCTATTGATATGAATTCTCTTGTTAAGACCTTATGAATCGAATAAAACTTGTGCATGTAGGTGGAAAATCTCAAATAGATGCTTGTTTGATCCATTTATTATCAATCTATGCAAAACATGTTTGGCTTTAATGATATGAGGTAAATTAGGATTAATCATGCTAGCTACTACTTTAGACTTAGAGTTCAAATGTTAATATGTTGTTCATACTCTCAAACATATATCTATCCCTACATACTAGATCCTAGATCCAATTTTCTATGAATAGCTGCTTTTCAAATCTATTAAGTCTATTTGGTCTATTTCAGATCATTTTAGTCCAATTCGGTCTATTTAAATGGAAAAAAATATATATATAATTTTGGGTTAAGAGTATTATCAATTGTTTGAGTAATATTGTAATTATACGATAATTTTTTATTATCATAATAATCTCTTTAAGAGAATGAGAATTTAAATAATAACTTTGAAACTTAAAAATTTTAATTGTACCAAAAGAAACTTTGAAAATATAATGCATCATTTTTATAATGTAGTATTCTTAGCATCATTTTATAAATTTTAATAAAACTACCTGTTTTTTATAAAAAAAATAAAGTCACACCATATACATTAACACAAAGATATATAATTTAGTAAGACATTGTTTTTATTTTTTTAATTCAACTTTGTAATTGATACAATGGTAAAGAACTATATTTGGTTAGGGGGAAAAATGACTCATGTAGTAGTTGCATTACTAAGGATCACTGTTTAAGCAACCATTGCTATCTGATAATTGTTCAAAAGGCAATATCAATAGTTCCTATAACCGGAAAACAAACAAGATCTAGCAATGAGTAAGTATCTTTTCTATCCAAAATGTATCAATTTACATATACAGCAGAAGAATATATCTGTTTGATGCGTGTGGGGAAGAATTTGTATGGTGAGAAATATGCAGTCAAGTACTGTTACAACATGATCCCTCAGACTCAGGTTAAATTTATCAAAAAAAGAAAAAAAAGAAGAAGATGAACTAATCAAGTATAATAGATATGCTTTCTGCTTCACCCCAATTTAGTAATGTGTGCGCATCCAGAGCTTGTACATGATCATATGAAAAGCATCAAATTTGACTGGGGGAGAATTCCATTTAAAGTGCTTTTGGACCTGATTCACAAAGAAGGAAAATTTTAGAGGATAAGTTAATTAGTTTGTAATCATAGGTCTAAACCATGTTTAGCAAATATATCATTTCCCACACTGTCGTGAAGAGTTTTCCAAATTTGACTTCCTCTAGCTGTGAACACAAGAAACTCACAGTACTTCAAATCACTTGCATGCTATGTTAGTGTAATTGATCTAGTAACCCTTTCTTTGTGTAGAAAAAATCAAATAAACTAGTAACCTTACTGAGTAACCAGGTTCAGTGAAAATGAAAAAAATAAAAGATCATTTTAATTAGCTGCATTCTAGAATCAGTGCTGGAAACAATATTGGTGATTTAGAGAACTAAGAAAATGATCATAATAACATGATGCATGACATGATATTAATATTAATTGTCTAAAACAGATCAGATAAAGACAACAGAGCATAATGTTTATCTATGGGGAAGAAATCAGAATATTATTTTACCTTCTTTAGGTTGTCATGCAATTTGGTGAAATTTTCACCTTCTATGTTTGTAGCAGTGAAATAATCTTTCTTGGAGGAGACTATTGCAGAAAATTTCGTCCAGTCAAGAATATCATTGAATGGCAAATTATGGTTGCTTAACGAGACAACTGCAAAGAACACATAAACTACTTAAAAAACAATTAAAAGAGAATCATATTGGGAATGATAAAAGTAAATCTAGTATCAGCAAAAATGTTCTCTAAGAAAAAAAAGAAATGACCTTCAAAAGAAAGAAAATCAAAAGCATTATTTATGGAAAACCATTGCATTAAAAAAAAACAAAAGCCTAGGGAAAGATGATATTACCAGGAACACATCCCTCAAGGATGGCCTCTGCTATACAGGCAGCATGGAACGGGGCTACATTGCATGAGCAGAAGTTCCCAAATCTTAATTTAATGATAAATCCAAAGAGGCAGCAACGTTTCCAACAACAAAATATGAAATACATTTTTTGTGAGAAAGATTAAAAAAGGTACAAAGATGTATAGTAAACCAGTCTATGATAACTAATATCTCTCCACATATTTGTATAACAGAACAATTAGTAAATGGAAGTTACCTGTTAATGTCATTTACCATGTTTGGTTGAAGTTCTTCAGCTGGGAGGACAATATCCTTGTGTGGCATAAATTCCAAAACATTCCTAGATGCACACACAACTTGAATTGCTTTCTCAAGTAATGGCAATCCTTTTGTAGCGATCGCACCAATCTCATGGCAATTCACAAAAATGTGATCAGCACCTTGGGTTCGATTCCAATATTTGTATCTTGAAATCAATCCCTTGACGTAATCCTGGACCAAACTGGCCATTTTCTCAAAGGATTCATCCTACATGCCACAAAATGTGCACAGTGACATGTTAGAAGATTGCCAATTCAAATTTGTGTGAGTTAATTAATTAAAGAATCCCATACAACACTTTGTGTTACCCTTACAGCTGAATTTTCAAAATCAACAAAAAAAAAAAAAAAAAAGAACAATGTGATGCTTAATATATATGTTACCCTTGGTGCATTGTCAAATTCGCTTCCAAATATTAGTTAAAGAAAACTCATCTTTTTCAAAGCAAGAGCAGAGTGATGGTTTCTTTGGAAGAACATACATACAACTTAAAGATATAAATTAACTCATTATACCTGCATTCGGTGGGTTTCTATGGGGATCAAGAAGAGGTGAGCCTCGTCATCATTTGTGGTGCAGAACCTACTCTCTTTGAGATTTTTAAAGAACATGTCAACCTTCGAATACTTTCTTGTGAGCTGCCGTGTCCACAAGTAGTGCTTGTCGAGGTCAGGATTCTCATATACATATATCTTGAAGTCCCTCTCCATTTCCTCATAGTCCAACCGGAAATACCCCGGATCAAGAAAGACATCAGCTGTAAAATCAAGGTCCAAGACCTCCTATTCGATCAAGGACATTCATTAATTAAAAGGAAAGAACTTTTTCTAGAAAAAGATATGTTTTCCATTGATGTAAAAGAAGAAAATTATTCAACACCGTATGTAAATTTGCGCTCAAGAAAGTGAGTCAAAATGTAGATATATGTATGTGTGTACCTGTTGAGAAAGTTTCCATTCTCTATATACTTCAGGCATGAAAAGGATTACTAAGGCAGCAACGCAGATGAAAAAGTGATAGCAGCATCGATTGGGTCGATTGCGATTGCGTTTCCTTTGTGAAAGATTGTTACGGTTTCTCCTGGGCATGGTTGTGTTTGCTTTCTTGGATGAATTTTCTTGGGAAAGTATGAGCGGGAAAACTAAGTTGGTTTCTTGGGAAGTAAGGAAGGTTGGTAGGTTGGTTAGCGTGAGCGGGAGAACTTGGTGTATATATATATAGAGAGAGAGAGAGGGTGATTTATAAATTTGTGGTCTAATGCAATCTGGACCGTCATTTCATATACAAATCTACTAGAATGGATGATGTAAAGAATTAAAATTGTCTATAATTCGTAATTAGATTTACTACATTTTGAGATATATACGATTCCCAATCTATGTCAAAATCAGTGTGAATCTTCTCTCCTTGATTTTGGTTGCTGACTGATAAATGTATGGCCTATTATCTAAAGCTCGACACTGTTGTATAGATCTTATAATCATCCAAACTTAATTTTCGATTCTTCTGATGGCTTAACCAGCATAAAAATTGAATTTTCCTTGGAATATAGGTATGGATGGCTCGAGCGATCTATTATTACTAAAAACTGAAGCGTAGCATTTAATATTGCTACACTCGCGTTGAGCCATATCAGCAACTATGTAATCATTTTTTGTTTCCAATTTTTCTTATATATTTTCTTAAACATTTTCTAAACAAAAAAAAAAAAAAAAAACTCCATTATTTTAAAATTAAAATATATTTTAACCATTATTTTTATTATTAATTTTCCAAAACTCTTCCTCCCTTTTATCTCTTCATCTCCCTACTACTTTTTACATTAATATTGTGAGGAGTAAAAGGACCCAAGCGGGCATTTGGGCCCTTGGGCTCTAGCAAGGAGGGTCAATCTGTTCTTTGGCTAAGAAATTGTTAGTATTGCGGATCGGCCCATACGCCGAGGGTCCGAGGACACATCCGAGGGTGAGTTTCTCCTCGGACAGACCCAAGAAAACTCGTAGATTCAGTACGAAGGTCAAGGCAGAACTCTGGAAAGACTGTTGGTTAAGAGGGGGAAGCCCTGAACCTTCTAGATACACCGATGTTAGAAAAGTATCATGAGCCAAGGCTGCCACCTCCACATTAAAGACTCTGCACCTACCTCCCTGACCGCATTAATGGGGAAGTGACCCCTAAACAGTAGAGCTGAAACTTTTGGTCACTATTCAAAGGCACTAAGGGAAGAAATATCTAGAGGGGAGGGGGTTTGAGCAACACGTGGATAAAGTGTCAGGAAATGAAGTATTTAAAGGGGTCAGTCTGTAACTAAAGGAGAGGATGGAAGAATTGTAATCTTTAAGAAAGAAAGAGAAATAATATAACAGTAGTCCTTGGCTCACGTCCGAGGAGGTCCATCGGCAATTATCATTCATTATTTACAAGTGTTTGCACACCAAAACCTGTTATCAAGTTCTCAGTACCTTTAATCTAGATTTCAAGCCCACGCTCTACAAATTTTATTGTTTAAGGCTCATTGGGCCTGAGCCCATAATTTTCTTTGGGTCCAGGTGCAATTGTGCACTTACAATTGGCGCCGTCTGTGGGAATCTAGTCTGAAAGGAGCTAGGATACTATGGCAGGCCTAGGCTCACACCATGCAGAGTCTCAAGGATCACAACCGGAGGATCTTTTCGAGCGTCTAGAGCGTCAAAGGGATCGTGAGGGAAGTGTCTATACAGAATACCCTAGGGCTAGCCATACTTATGGCGGGGGCAGCGCCACCCACGAGGATGGTGCTAAAGCCATGCAGAAGGAGATTAATCGTTTGAAAAGAAAACTGCGCCGCGCCAAACATAAGCCTTCATCGTCCTCGTCTAATCCTTCTTCGGAGGAGGTCCGGGGAGGTAGTTACAGCTCGAGGTCATGCTCACCCTCCAGCGCAATGTCCTCTTGTGAGGAGGACGACCCGCCAGCTCGCAGACACAAGAAACTTCCTTCTAGGGGCTTGGGGAACGATGCTATGAGTCGGGCGTTGCACCAACTCTCCAAATCTCCATTTTCACGGAGGATTGAGAAAGGGAGGCTTCCCAAGAGGTTTACCCAGCCCACCTTTACCATCTACAATGGTCGAACTGATCCGGTGGAGCACGTAAGTCACTTTAACCAGAGGATGGCGGTGCACTCTCATAACGAGACCCTGATGTGTAAAGTTTTCCCCTCTAGCTTGGGACCTGTTGCAATGAGGTGGTTCAACGGCCTTAAATCGGGGTCTGTAGGTTCGTTCGGGGAGCTTACTAGAGCATTCGCTTCGTGGTTTATCACGTGTAGCAGAGTGCCTCGGCCATTGGACTCGCTGTTATCCATGACCATGAGGGAAAGGGAGACGTTGAAAGCATATTCCGACCGGTACTGGGAGATGTTTAACGGGATAGATGGTGATTTTGATGAGGTGGCGCTCAATACCTTTAAGGTAGGTCTTCCTACTGATCACGATTTGAGGAAGTCCTTGACCAAAAAGCCCGTCTGCAGCGTGCGTCGCCTCATAGATCGTATTGATGAGTACAAAAGAGTAAAGGAAGACCAACAGCAAGGAAAGGGTAAGGAGAAGGTTATCCCGCAGGAGAGAAGGGATTTCAGGTCGGACAGATACCACAACAACAAGCCGGGGAGAGATTACATTGGGCAGTCCGGCTCGGCAGTACCTCAGGCCGTGAACACTGTGTTCCGAGAACCAGTACACCAATTATTGGAGAAAGTTCGTAAGGAGCCCTTCTTCAGATGGCCTAGTAAGATGGCAGGAGACCCTGCGAAGAGGAATCAGAACCTCTTTTGTCAGTACCATCAGGACGTGGGCCACACTACCGAGAACTGTCGGACCCTTTGGAACCACTTGGAGTAGCTTGTTAGTGAAGGAAAACTGAAGCAGCACCTGTGTCAACCTAATGGGCAGGGCAGTCAATCTGGCTCAAACAATCAGAAGAATAATCCATCTCGGCCGGCATTGGGAACAATTAACGTTATCTTTGCTGCACCTGGCAGGACCGGTTCAGGTCCCACTAGGGTGATGGCGGTTTCCCATTCTCAGGCCGAAGAGGCAGGCTCCAGGCCAAAGAGGTTGAAGGTGAATTTACCCGTCTTGGGATTTTCGGAGGAGGATAAGGTTGGTACCATTCAACCCCATGACGATGCTCTTGTGGTCACTCTCAGGATAGGGAATTATGACGTGAAGAGGGTGATGATTGATCAGGGCAGTGGTGCAGATATCATGTACCCTGATTTATTTAAGGGGCTGAGGTTGAAGCTGGAAGATCTTACTCCTTATGACTTGCCACTTATAAGCTTTGAAGGAAAGGCCGTTGTGCCAAAGGGACAGATTCGTTTGCCCCGTTCAATCCGGCTCAGAAACGGTTGAGGTGGATTTCATTGTGGTTGACGCGTACTCCCCATATACAGCCATCCTCGCCAGGCCATGGCTGCACGCTCTGGGAGCCATCTCCTCTACCTTGCATGTTAAGGTTAAGTTCCCCTCTGGGGAATATGTTGAAGAGATCCTCGGCAAACAATCGGTGGCCAGGCAATGCATATCGGCCGCAGTGCTTCGTCAGACAGAAGCCGAGTCATCGGCTTTGTTCATCCAAGACTCATAGCAATTAATAGTTCCGGATGCACCTGGAGCGGTGACAGGAGAGGAGGCTGTTTGTGAGGAGTTAAAGAAGTTTTTGATAGCGGATGACCCAGAGAGGTTCTTCCAAGTCGGAATACGTTTGCCGCACCAGGAGAAGATGGAGTTGTTGGAATTTTTGAAAGGCAATATTGATGTTTTTGCATGGGACCCTTATGAGGCTCCCGGCGTAAATCCGAGCTTCATTTGTCATCATTTAAATGTCAACCTCGTCATTGTTCCGAGAAGGCAGCTACCTCGGCGTTCTTCCAAGGAACATTCTGATGCTGTCAAGGAGGAGGTGCTCAAACTCAAGAGGGCTGGGGCTATTAAAGAGGTTTTCTACCCCGAATGGTTGGCGCATACGGTTGTGGTCAAAAAGAAGAATGGAACGTAGAGAGTATGTGTGGACTTCACGGATTTGAATAAGGCCTGCCCCAAGGATTTGTTCCCAATGCCGCGTATTGACCAGCTTGTGGACACCACTATCGGACATCATCGTATGAGCTTTTTGCATGCCTTCCAGGGTTACCATCAGATTCCATTGGCATTGGAAGACCAAGAGAAGACTGCTTTCATTACTCCAACAGGGAACTACCACTATAAGGTCATGCCGTTCGGGTTGAAGAATGTTGGGGCTACCTACCAAAGAATGATGACTAGAATGTTCGAATAGCAACTAAGGAAGACCATTGAGGTGTATGTGGATGATATAGTGGTGAAGAGTAAAACAATACCTTCACACGTTAAAGATTTGGCTGACACCTTCCAGGTACTAAGAAAGTACAAGTTGCGCCTTAATGCCTCAAAGTGCTCTTTTGGCGTGGGATCTGGAAAGTTCTTGGGATATATGATTACTCATAGAGGCATAAAGGTAAACCCAGCGCAGGTCAAAGCTATTCAGAATTTGCAGCCGCCTCGAAACCCAAAAGAAATCCAGAAATTGAACGGAATGATTGCCGCGCTGAGCAGATTTATCTCTCGGTCAGCTGATCGGTGCCGTCCTTTCTTCTAGTTGTTGAATAAATGGAAGGGGTTTCAATGGACCGAGGACTGCGTGTTAGCCTTCCAACAGCTTAAGCAATATCTTTCTCGGCCACCTATTTTGTCTCGCCCCGAGGCGGACGAGGTTTTGTTTGCTTATCTGGCAGTGGCCGTCCACGCGGTCAATCTGGTCCTCATAAGGGATGAAAGCGGAGTGCAAAGACCGGTCTACTACGTTAGTAAGTCTTTGAATGAGGCCGAGGTGCGCTATCTACTCTTGGAGAAAGCACTTCTGGCCATAGTTCATGCCACGCGGAAGCTTCCTCATTATTTCCAGTCTCACACTGTGGTGGTTCTGACCCAATTGCCTCTCAAGGCGGTGTTACGTAGTGCTGATTACTCTGGCAGGGTGGCAAAATGGGGAACCATTTTGGGGGCCTTTGACGTTAAATACAGGCCTCGCACCTCCGTGAAGGGCCAGGTCCTTGCTGACTTGGTGGCAGAGTTTACCGAGCCATTGCTAGAAGAAACTCTGAAAGAAGCACACATGGATGGAAAATCAGTTGGTGTGATCACAGCCGCAGCACCTCTGACTTGGAAAATGTATGTGGATGGGGCAGCTAATCAGAGAGGATCTGGTGTCGAACTTGTCCTGATATCCCCTGAGGGAATTGTCTTCGAAAAATCTCTAAGGCTATCATTCTCGGCTACTAATAATGAAGCCGAGTACGAAGCAGTCTTGGTGGGCATGAACATGGTACATAGGATGGGTGGAAAGGAAGTCCATGCGTTCTCGAACTCTCAGTTAGTGGTCGGCCAGGTCACGGGGACCATGGAGGCTAGGGACCCAAGAATGCAGGAATATTTGGCCCAGGTCAAGCATCAGCAAGCTGAATTTGACTCCTTCGTCTTAGCTCACATTTCTAGGAGTGGAAATACCCATGCAGATTCTTTGGCCACATTGGCAACGTCTTCGGCTCAGAATTTGCCCAGGATTATCCTCATAGAGGATTTGCTAGAGCCAACTCTTACCGCTGTCAATGCGGCTCGCATCCATCTAATAAGGCCTAGACCTAGTTGGATTGACCCGGTCATATCTTTTCTTAAGAACGACATTCTTCCTAAAGACAAGTCTGAAGCAGATAAGATACGTCGAAAGGCGTCACGTTTTTGGTTGTCCGAGGATCAGAAACTGTATAAACGATCCTTCTCGGGACCGTACTTGTTATGTGTACACCCGGAATCAACGGAAGCGCTTTTGGAAGAACTGCATGAAGGGATTTGTGGAAGCCACACTAGGGGAAGGTCCTTAGCCCATAGAGCTCTGACTCAGGGTTATTGGTGGCCCAATATGCAAAGGGAGGCTCAGGACTATGCCAGAAAGTGCGACCAATGCCAGAGGTTCGCCCATAATATTCATCAACCTGGAGGGGTTCTAAATCCTCTCTTCAGTCCCTGGCCTTTTGCATAATGGGGATTGGACATCGTGGGGCCATTTCTGAGGGCTGCAGGAAACAAAAGATGGCTGCTCGTGGCGACGGACTACTTCACTAAATGGGTCGAGGCCGAGCCCTTAGCAAATATCAGGGACGTTGATTCCAAGAAGTTTGTCTGGAAAAACATCATCACTAGATTTGGTATACCACACACGCTTATTTCGGACAATGGCGTTCAATTCGACAGCAAGACTTTTAGGAAGTATTGTGGTGATATGGGCATCATAAATAGATACTCCACCCCAGCTTATCCTCAGGGAAATGGGCAAGCCGAGGCCGTCAACAAGGTCATAGTCAGTGGGCTCAAGAAAAGGTTGAACGATGCGAAAGGCAGATGGGTAGAAGAACTACCACACGTCCTGTGGACGTATCGGACTACACCGCGCAGGTCCACTGGAGAAACGCCATTCTCTATGACTTATGGAGCCGAGGCGGTGATACCTCTAGAATCTGGTTTTCCCACCCTAAAGACAAGTTCTTTTAGCTCGGAGAATAACGATGGCCTCCTAGGGAAAGGCCTGGATTTGGTTGAGGAACGACGCGAAGTAGCTATGGTCCAAATGGCTTATTATCAACAAAAGCTTAAGCGGGGATATGATGCCCACGTGAAGCTAAGGCCACTTGCACCTGGGGATCTTGTACTAAGAAAAGTTGTGGGCAGCGCTAAGAACCCGACTTGGGGTAAGCTAGGACCAAACTGGGAAGGTCCCTATCGCTTTGTTTCAGTAGCTGGCATAGGGTCGTATTGTTTAGCTGATCTAGATGAAAGAATTGTACAACGCCCCTAGAATGTAAATAACCTTCGAATGTATTACTATTAATAAAGTGTGCTTTTCTTAGTTAACAGTTCAAAGTTATAAATACCTCGGGGGCTTACAGTTACTATTCTTAAGTGTCAAACAGAAACTTGGTTAACTATGGTCCTCGGACCACAAACCTTGTGGAAATTGATATCTTGTCATTTGTTAAACAAAACCTTAGTTATGCCGGGTCCTCGGACCTCCTACTTTGGGAAAATTAACATTTGAAGTTATTATTCTTAAGTGTCAAACAGAAACTTGGTTAAGTATGGTCCTCGGACCACAAACCTTGTGGAAATTGATATCTTGTCATTTGTTAAACAGAACCTTAGTTATGCCGGGTCCTCAAACCTCCTACTTTGGGAAAATTAACATTTGAAGTTACTATTCTTAAGTGTCAAACTGAAACTTGGTTAAGTATGGTCCTTGGACCACAAACCTTGTGGAAATTGATATCTTATCATTTGTTAAACAGAACCTTAGTTATGCCGGGTCCTCGGACCTCCTACTTTGGGAAAATTAACATTTGAAGTTACTATTCTTAAGTGTCAAACAGAAACTTGGTTAAGTATGGTCCTTGGACCACAAATCTTGTGGAAATTGATATCTTGTCATTTGTTAAACAGAACCTTACTTATGCCGGGTCCTCGGACCTCCTACTTTGGAGAAATTAACATTTGAAGTTATATTCTTAAGTGTCAAACAGAAACTTGGTTAAGTATGGTCCTCGGACCACAAACCTTGTGAAAATTGATATCTTGTCATTTGTTAAACAGAACCTTACTTATGCCGGGTCCTCGGACCTCCTACTTTGGGGAAATTAACATTTGAAGTTACTATTCTTAAATGTCAAACAGAAACTTGGTTAAGTATGGTTCTCGAACCACAAACCTTGTGAAAATTGATATCTTCTCATTTGTTAAACAGCACCTTAGTCACTGTCCTTATTCTTATCACACGCTTTATGGAAATCAGTATCTTACGATTCATTAACTTAGATCTTAAGTTCTATATCTTTAAGTGTTAAACAAATTTTTGTAAGGAATGGCCCTCGGACCTTACATCCTACTGAAAGTAATACCTCAGATTACAAAAGTTTAACCATCATATGAGTTTTTTAACTAAGGCATTGTTTAATATCCAAACTAAGTTAATCTCTGTCAGGTTCTTAAATATTCTACTTTGCAAAGCAAATATGCGCATGGCTGTGTGGAGGTTATAATTGTGCAACTCCTGGAGTTAGATTTGTTTATTCTGTTCTTCCTTTAACTATGTATTAGTGAGAACTTTCATGACAAGCACAAAAAGAATAAAGTAAAACAAATACAACATGAGTGAAAGTTGAATAAAATTGTTCTTCATTAATTATATACATCATCAAAAAAAGGGAGTACATGAAAGTCCTATGCTAGGCCCTAAGCTTGGGGAGGGGGGTCTTGGAGGGAGCTGCTGCCAGCCTCAGTGCTCTTCAGTTCCAACTCAAAGGTAGACAAAACTTGCTTCCCTTTGTCTGTTGAAGGAACGAGGGGCTCTACGTTCTAAATTTGCTCCTTCTCGGCACCGCCACGCTCATCCTTCTCTTTATGGGAACCTTCAGGTTATGTAGGATCAGGAACGAGTTCTTGCACCACAGGAGGAAGGGCAGGGGAGGCAACAACAGGAGGGTCTTCTATCTCCTGTATGTCTAGGGGAAGCCAAATGTTCTCGGGCTTCCTCAGCTCGGAAGCTTGAGGAACCCCTGCTGCATTCATGGCCTCTCCCCAGACCTGTCGACAGTACTCTCGGCACAAGGCCGCATAGGCTTCTGTCAACAGTTCTTGTGTTGCATTTACTCCCTCCTGATAGCTGGCCTTCTTTGTGGCCTCCAGTACGTGCTTGTAGGCGCGAGCCTCCTCCTTCGCCCGTATAAGCTCCTTCTCCAAATCAGAGCGTGCCCGTTGGGCTTGAGAGAGCTCGTCGTCCTTTTGGCGAAGAAGCTTACGTTGCCCCTCCACTTGGTTTTCCATCGTCTTTAAGCTGGCCTCGGCACCATCCTTCTCTCTTTTTAAATCGGCCAGCTGCGATGTGATCTTCCCAATCTCTGCTAGGACTTGGCCTAGGGACCTTTCTGCCTCTTGCCGTAGCTCTTGCTCCATCCCAGCGCGCTTCCGAGAATCCTCCACGAACTTCTCGGCCGCGAAAACTTCTTGGATGGCCTGCAAAAAATGTCAGGAGGTTAAATATGGTAAAGTGTTTACAAATGAATCTAGAGTACAAGTGTGAGGTGGAACTTACCAGAGCTAAATCCTTTTTAATGAAAGGAACAACTGAGGCTGGCCCATCTTCTCCAAGGTTTCCATGTCCTTGGGAAGCAGAAGAGGACGCTCCAACGCCTCGGCCAAGTGGTGGGCGTGGCCTTGTTGGATTGCCCTAATACTGGAGTGGCAGGAGATTGGTGCGCCGTCCAGTCTTAAGTCAGGAGACCAGGTAGCCAGTGCTTGGCGCACTTCGGCCATGTCTCTGATCTCCCCACTCTCGACTGAGCGAGCCTGACCTTTGCCCTTGTCCAGCTTCTGCTGCTGAGCTGGTTGTGGTTGTTGTCGTGGCTTCTTTTGTTTTTCGCCACCAGTCTCCTCGGCCTCCCCCTTTCTTTTCTTTTTAGGCTCCTCAGCTGGAAGTTTGGGTTCGGCTGGAGGAGGGGGAGGTGGCAAAGATGGAAGAGCTTGGGACCCTCCCGCCCTCTTCTGAGCAACTTTCTCGCCTCTCTTGGTTAGAAGGCCTTGAAGCTTGTCCATGTCCTCCTCGGAGTCGTCTTCTGGGTGGGCAACAACGAACCCTGCAATTCCGAAGGCCTCGGTGGGCTCTTCTTCCTCGTCAGAGAGTATGACGAATTGGTTTCCTCGGGGTCTTTCGACGTCCTCGAGCTGAAACTTATCTATTTCGTCGTCTAATGTGTGCGAAGAGGACACTTGCTCCTCCGGGACAGCAGTTGCTTGGGAGTGTGTCGAGAGGGGGATCGCCGCAATAGGACGACTGTACAGAATGGTGTTGGGGTCATCAGGAATGTCGTGGTCGGCTAAGAAGTGCGGTCTGGCTACGTGAATCCTTCTTCGCCTCCGGTCACCCGCAACGATGGCGTTCTCAATCTCCTGGAAGTCCGAGGAGATAGGGTCGTACCCTAATATCAAATGAGCCGCCCTAAGTTGTAAGTCTTCACTCACGAACACCTCTGAGCGTAGCACTCGGTTCAGATCCGCGACGTTACAATGGCTCAAGCGAGGGCGCACGTGTTGTTTATCTGCAAAGAAAGACACCAAAACAAACAAACATGGTCAGATTTGTGGGACATGTAATAAACTAAAGTTAGACGCTTAAGTAAATGCAAATGCACATTTTTAGATGTTAGGTGGAGTTATGGGGTGGGAAGTTAGATCCTAAGGAGTCGCACCTGGATCTCCCCACTCAACTGGGCAGTGGAGGCCGTCGTGCCAGTTGCCTGAGACGATGAGGTAGTCGTCCTTCATGCCTTTATTGGACTTGGGCAGACAGGAGATCAATCTAACTACGCTAGAGCGGGATTTGATGTAATAACCTACCCTAGTGAGTTTGTGGCATTCGTACATAAAGGCAACGTCATGCCAGGTAAGGTTCAGACCCATCTGCTCATTTAGAGCATCGACGCTTCCTAAGACTCTAAAGACGTTGGGAGCACACTGGTCAGGACACAACCGGTGGTTGCGGAGGTATTCCCTGGTCACGCTTCTCATGGGAAGGGTCATCCCACCTTCTATGAAGGCAATCATGGGGATGATAACCTCTTCCGTTTTCCTAGACCCAGCTACGGCTTTCGCCGGACAGTATCTTAAACCTACGTCGCTGGGAATGTGGTATTTGGCTCTGAAACCTTTCATCCCAGCGGCGGTGTCAACTAAACACTTAAATCTACCCATTAGGAAGGGACGAAAGACTAAGTTTTAAGAAGGAGAACGGTTAAAATGGGAGCCAAGGACAAGATCCGAGGAGAATGGAGTAAAGAAAAAGAATAGGAACTTACAAGTTTGAAGTTGTGCGAGTTTCCACGGATTTCTACAGAAAAAAGGTGATTACTGATGTTTTAATGGGATTAGCCTCTGAAGAAATAAATGAAGGCGCAGGTTCCCAAAGCGTCACGACGTGCGGGAAGCGGCCTCGAAATTGTATTCGTCCCGCCCAAATTTTCAGGGGGTAACAAGGGCCGTTGGATGCTCATCTCACTGTTGAACGTGGGGGACAAGGTGTAACTTACGGTAATAAATGCGCGCGTTTTTGAAAATAAAATCGCCAAGTGGCATCCTCTGGAACGCGAAACGATCTCCACACGCGTAGTTTATTTACAAAACGTGTAGGGTAAGTTCTCGTTGGATCAAAACCCTATTTTTCTCCTTAGATGCTGAAAAATAGAGTTTTGAGGGGCTATTGTGGGGAGTAAAAGGACCCAAGCGGGCATTTGGGCCCTTGGGCTCTAGCAAGGAGGGCCGATCTGTTCTTAGGCTAAGAATTTGTTAGTACTGCGGATCGGCCCATACGCCGAGGGTCCGAGGACACATCCGAGGGTGAGTTTCTTCTCGGACAGACCCAAGAAAACTCGTAGATTCAGTACGAAGGTCAAGGCAGAACTCTGGAAAGACTGTTGGTTAAGAGGGGGAAGCCCTGAACCTTCTAGATACACCGATGTTAGAAAAGTATCATGAGCCAAGGCTGCCACCTCCACATTAAAGACTCTGCACCTACCTCCCTGGCCGTATTAATGGGGAAGTGACCCCTGAACAGTAGAGCTGAAACTTTTGGTCACTATTCAAATGCACTAAGGGAAGAAATATCTAGGGGGGAGGGGGTTTGAGCAACACGTGGATAAAGTGTCAGGAAAGGAAGTATTTAAAGGGGGCCAGTCTGTAACTAAAGGAGAGGATTGAAGAATTGTAATCTTTAAGAAAGAAAGAGAAATAATATAACAGTAGTCCTTGGCTCACGTCCGAGGAGGTCCATCAGCAATTATCATTCATTATTTACAAGTGTTTGCACACCAAAGCCTGTTATCAAGTTCTCAGTACCTTTAATCTAGATTTCAAGCCCACGCTCTACAAATTTTATTGTTTAAGGCTCATTGGGCCTGAGACCATAATTTTCTTTGGGTCCAGGTGCAATTGAGCACTTACAAATATCATCCTTTCTCTACCTTTTTATCTTTCTTTATTTTGACTCTTCATATTCTCAATATCTTACTATAAATTTGACATTTTCTTTTTCATTCTATGCATAATTTTCTCACACAAAAATGTTACCTCTCTCTCTCTCTCTCTCTCTCTCCATTTGTTTTTCATTTTTTGTTCATAACTATAAATAATCAACTTTGGGTGTTAGTTTTGTGTTTTAAGTTGTTATAATTTATATTCTCTTTGATTAAATATTATCCTACTGCATTATACATATAATATATTATAATATAATGTTATTATATTACATAGAATGACTTGGATAATATTATAATGTTATTATATTATATATTATATACATATTAAAATGTTATATATTATATATTATAATGTTATTATATTATATATTATATACATATAATATATAATAATATAATGTTATTATATTACATCGAATGACTTGGATAATTTGATGTTTATTGCTATATATATTTTATTTTTACTCTTTTTTCCTCTTATTTTATTTTATTCCACATTTAAATCCAGTAACATCCTCCACACTATTATGCAGCACAAATCAAGAGAATGGCTAGACACAAACCTGCCTTCCTTTACCATACATTGGGAGAATCAATATATTTGTGTGATAAAGGGTTCATATAATTTATAATTTAGATAGCAACCTTTGAATGTGTATAGGCCCATAGACTGAGTAATTTGTAAACTTAAAAGGTTGTTGAGAATAAATTTTTTGAATCAAGTCTAAAAAAATATGAACTACTATATATCATTTAGATAAAAACTTTTATCATAGATACATTAGTATTTTATTTTTGCCACAAATTTAAATAATGCAAACTTAATAATTTTATATGATGTGTTAGCATCGTCTCTGCTTCTTATTTTTCTTCCCAAAAAATATTATGTATTCTTTAAAGGATGCCAACAATATTGATCTTATGAGAAAAGTTACATAAAACATTGAGAAAAAAAATGTTTTATATTACAATCTACTAAAAATGTTTTTTAAAATAGTTAAACCTTTCTATTTTTCATATCACTGATGTGTTTTACAACTACCACGTGTTTTACAACTACCACGTGTGTTAACTTAAGTCTTAATGTTCTTAGGTTTTTTTCGGCAAAAAGAAAAAAAAAAGTTTGTCACAAAGGAGGAGTTTATGTAAAGCTTTTTGCAGGATGAAATATCTATTTTGTAAGGCCACCAAACTTGATAATTTGCAAATGATAGAACCACTCACAACAATATTTGCAGAGTTGTATAATTCCAGTTAAAGCAATTGTGTATACTTCAAAAAACACACATCTACAAGTAGTTAAACGTTCATCTTGAGTAATTTTAACTTTTCATATAATTTTACTTTTAAATATTCATCTATTTTAATTTAGATTTAAAAAAAAAACTTTAATTTAAATATTTATAAGTAAACAATGAAATAATGATTCATGAATAATAATAATAAAAAAAAAGATTATCTAGACATATTTATCTTGTGCGGTTGTAACTTTACATATAATTTTGCATTTATATAATCATTTGCTTTAATTTAAGTGTTTATAACTTAATAATGAAATCTATAAACAAGGTAATTAAAACAATCATATTTTTACAATTCAAAAAGTTACAATTTCTTTTTTCAAAAAAAGGCCTTTCACTTGTCCTTGGAATTATTTTTAAAATTTTTTATAAAACCTTTGACATACCACTAGCCTAACCACTTCATACATTAAAAATATTTAAGGCTTATTATTACTTTTGTTAATATATTATGGATATCTTAATTGATTGAGACCAAACTAGAGAAATGCCTTTCATATTTCCTTGAAAATCTAGAGGGAAAAAAAAAAAACCCTTTGACATACCACTAACGTAACTACATCTATAACTATTTAAGCCATCCATGATATTTATTTCTTATTTATAACCATAAAATTTACAACTAGCAAGGGAACATACAGAGTAATAAAAAATAAATTAAGGAAGAAAAAAATAAATGAAATCAAACGTCAATTAATAACCGTTATTTGGAAAATAATAAGGTGGTCAAGAGGAGTAAGAAATAAAATAAAGATGTTTATACAGAGGACATTGAAAAGTTTATAGTGCAATAAAATCAACCATTACATTCACTTAATTAAATAAATAATCAAAAATTAAATATAATAATACAAAATTTAAACTTAAGACTAATCAAACTCTAACTAGGGAAATTATATATATAATCATAATCTTCATACACCATGACTTAAAAAAATTTAATGAATAGTTCTACCTCTTAATTAATGTCTATGCTATGCAAATCATCAACCAATAAATATATGATGATGGTAAAAAACGTTATAGACAAGATTATGAAAAATATGATAAAACTATTTTTAAAAAAAAAACTCTTTATAAAGTCTAGGGACTAAAATAGTATTTTATCTAAAAAATTATCACATGCAGCGCGCAGGTCTATGACTAGTTAATATAATAATATGTACGAGTGGCATAATCTTTAGAGCAACCTCTGTTTCACTCCAATAGTCAATTTTCATAAAAGGTTTTTATTTTCTCATATAATTTTTTATTTTTTCATATTGGTTGTTTCATATTTACTTTTACGTTTTAAAATGTAGACACTTCAATATCAATTGTAGATATGTATGTTAAATAATGGATGTAAACAAGTATGAAAGAATCACTTAAAAAAAAAAAAGGCTTTCTGCGGGGTTTCAAAAACGCCACTAAAAACCGAAAGAATGTCACTATTGTTAGGACATATGTGTTTCACTTGTTTAGAACATATGTCATTCTTTTATGTAATTGGCTAATCCTTTGACAAAACGCACTTTACCTGTAATTGGGTAGATTTATAATGAGTTTTATGCTTCAAGAAACTGTGTTTCAAGATCAAGTGTTGAAGTCATCAAGTCTGTCCAAGAAACAAGCTGAGAAGTGCAAGTTCATTAAAGCTCGACAGCTAGCATGTGTCGAGGTTTAAAGAACTGTTCCAGCCCTGTGGCTTGACAGCTTCTCGACAGTATCTCGACACCTCTATTTGTCGAGATTTAAGAAAAACATATTTTGAGTTCTGTTTTGATTCCAATCCGTAGATGTGTCTTTGGGCTTTCTTTTCTCCTAACTCTAGATATATAAAAGGATTATTTTAAGGGCCGTCAAAGAATACACAAGTTGCACAAGCATTGAGAAATCCTTGTTCAAGCAAGTTGTGATCGGAGACAAAGTTCTTGCCCTAGTTCATCTCTCTTGTGAAGAAGTTGCTGTGTAATGTGCACCGTAGGGTTTTGTAACCAAGCATCTTCTTGATCTTCATCGTGTGAATGAATTGAAGAACTTTGCAGCCAACAATCTTCTCTAGTTGGTGATTGAAGTTGCGTACTAGGATCCGCGCAATTGCTTAGTCACGTACTTGGGAGCTATGCATTGAAAGGAGAAATTGTCACTACAGAACAAGTCCAATTGGGTATTGGGGTAAGGGTTCAACTGTAAATTGGTAAGGTATTTGGGATTCCTTTACTTGTAACCGCGTGTTGTGATAATAGTGGAATTTCGGGAGTGGTAACCTTAAAATCACCCGGTGGGGTTTTGCCGTGTAGGTTTTCTCCATTCGTAAACAAATCACCGTGTCATTTAAGTTCCGCTGCATACTTAGTTTAATTGGTGATTTGTTTGTGCTACCAAGCATTTTGCATGTTAATTTGAGTAATTAATAACTTGGCTAATTAATCAATTAATCCATCACAAGGAGTCAATACGTTTGGCCTATCAACTATAGACACAAATGGTCTATTGTGACGTTTTTTATGATGACCCTTAAAAACGTTGCTGCAAAACTGTCACAATAGGATATTGCGACACTTTCAATAAGGGGTTTTTTTTTTTTTCTCTCACATTCAAAATTTTAAATTAATTCTTTTGCATCCACTTTTATGTATTAAATGTGTACATTTTATTTTTCCATTTTTTTAAAATGTGTATATTTTCTCATTAATTGTAAATATGTGTAAAAAATAAGGGATGTTAACCGAGTGTGAAAAAGTATTTAACATTCTAGAAATGTCACTCTTTAGAGTTCTGCTCAAATTTAGCATTCTAGAAACTGTACATTAATCAATAATTGATGAAGCGCTGAACTTGCAGGAATTGAATCCAAGGCTTGATTTGTCGTACATAATTTTGTACTCCCTTTTTCTTTTTTCTTTCTTTTTTTTGGTATAACTCAATTGTAGATAAAGGGCATCATTTTTAGAGCAACCTCTCTTTCTCTCCAATAGTCAATTTTTATAAAGGGTTTTTATTTTCTCATATTAATTATTGAGAAGTGCTACATATACAATATTTTCATTACATTTTCACAACAAATTATAGGTAGTTAGTTGTTATTGGTTTAAATTTGAATCTACAACTGAGATTATTTTTTTGCCCCAACAATAACAACTAGTAACAAACCTACCACTTAAGATTTATTGTGAAAATGTTGTGACATAGCCAACTCCAACCCTAACTAATCTATTGAAAATCCATAGTCGACTCCAAACTTTTAGAACTAAGGTTTTGTTGTTGTTGTTGTTGTTGTACATGGAAAGTTGTGATTAGTGAAGGATAAAATGGAACATAAAGGTGGGATAGAATTTTTATTTATTTATTGTAGAAGACATTGCATTAGGAACATAGTAGGTGAAATTATTCATTTCTACAGGAGGGGTCCTCCCATCTCTCACAAGGTTGTGGTCCCCAACATTTGTCTAGCATTGAAGCCCACACAATCCAATTTTGTAATTAATACCATTGTTTTTTTTTTTTTTCCCCATACCATTCAAGGGAAAGGGCGATACAAAACAGTATATATTACAAACAATACTAACCAACAGCAGAAAACCAGCAATGATGTAATTGATACCATTGTTAAGCTCTAGCCATATACGGCTTTTAGCAACACTTAATCAAAACCCACAACTTGTGATGAACCAAGAAAAGCCATATTTGCGTCATGCACCAAAAGGACTAGTCTAGTCATAATTAAGGCTTCTTAATTATAGTTGTTAAAATGAACTAGATCAACTAAAATATATCGGACGTAGGACTCATTATACACCACCCAAATGAACTAGTCCAATATTTGTCTTTTTAGTTCCTATCAAGTTCTGAATCTCTTATTACTTTCCTGTAATGTATACCATTAACTTTAACAATAAAATTCAAAGAGGTAGCAACGTTCCTAGAACAAAATATGAAACATATTTTTTGTGTATGGCTGAAATTGTTTAAGGTGTATGATCTATGCAATATCAACCAAAGAAACAAAGTAACCAAAACAAAGCCCCTAAAAGAGTTCAAGACCAAGCAACATTTAACTACGTATTGTTTGTATTGGAATCAGGTGCAAGTGGTCCATTTTAGACACATAGCAGAGGACAAGAAATTAAAATTATTAAAAACTAGTCACAGACCTATGCAATGCATTGGAATAGATCATTATTTTATAATTGTGGTAAAAAATATAATTTGTTTTCTAAATTTTGATGAAGATAATTTTGTTCTCCGTAAAAATTAAACAATTTCCAAAATTATTTCAGCTTTCTAACTCTACCAATATATCATTCTATTATTTTGGGTTGCATTTGATGGATATTATTTCTTTATAAGGTGGTCCTTATTATTCGAAATTATGTTATATTGCACTATGTTTTTCAAATTTTTTTCTTGAGCAATTAAACTTTTTAAATTTTGAATAAATCATTCAAATTCCCCATTCTCTTAAAGAAGATGATTATGATAATAGAAAATCATAACATAATTGCACTTAATGTTACTCAAATAATTGATAGACACATTCAAATGCATAGCCAATATTTTTTATTTATTTTATATAAATTCAAATTCTCACTTACAAAATAACTAAGTAACTCAAAAAAAAATCAAACCAAAACTATAATAGGGAGAGAGAAAACTTGTGATGGAAGACTTGAAAATATAACACTAAAATGTATTAACCCAAAATAAAGTTATAAAAAATACAATGATTTGTCAACCTAAAGTAGAGTGCAAGAAAGAATTTTAAAAAAAAATATATATATATATATAGAGAGAGAGAGAGAGAGAGAGAGAGAGAGAGGGAGAGATATTTATAATAAAAAAAAGATAAGAACAAAAAGAGTAAAAATATAAGATATAGTAATAAACATCAAATTATTCAAGTCATGATATATAATATAATAATGATATATTCTTAAATACTATCTTTATAATGTAATAAGATGACATATATTAAATCGAAGAAAAAAAAATACCATCATTAAAATACAAAACTAAATCACATCAATCTAAAATAAAGTTCTATAACACATAAAAATTCATCAACTTAAAATAAGCTTTGAAAACAGCTTACATTGATAATATGAGACTGAAATAATTCAATAACCTACAACAAAATGTTAATTATTCAATAACTGAAAATTTACTTGCATTTTTTTTATAGTGTAATATGGGGCTAGTCATACCACATCAACCGCATTATAGGATGTAAGAAATTAAAAAAATAATAATAATAATTATGAAACTTTTCAATTCACAATTATCTAATAATACTTTGGAAAGGAACTCATAATCTCAACCAAAGAAAAAAAAACTGAAAACTTAGAAACTCGCATGGTCTAGGCATATTTGATAACTCTATAGAATATGCATCTCAAAATTTGGCACGGTCATGTTCAATTTAGGCCAAGTATATAGGTTCATTATTTCAGTTCAACACATAACAAAATTAACATAAACAACAATTGCAATTGACAATTAACAATGGTATACTTATGGATTCTCCAAAGTTGCACTACATCTGGTAGTAATTCAGAATGCTTCATGAAGGTAGTAGCTTCTCAATGCTATTAGTTTTTCTTTTTCTTTTATGTTTAAATGAATGGTTATTGCATTCATTTTTATCTTTATTTAAAATAAATAAATAAATAAAAAAAACTTTGCATCATTAAAAGATATTTCACTAACAAATTTACACATGTCTACAATATGTTTGATTTATATTATTAGCATTGTCTTGTTAAAGACTGTTGGATTGAAGAGAATGAAAAGTTACAACTAATCCTCTGTTTTTGTAATGGCTTAAGTTTTGGATGTAATGATTTCTGACATGATAAATAAGTGTGATAAGGCTGGTACAAAAGCTCAAAGCTAATTGACTAATTGAATTAAAAAGAGTGAATAATTTCAACTAATCCTCTGTTTATATACTTTGATACAAAGAGGTGGGAAAATAACAAACTAACTAATCTAGCTAAGAAAAAAAAAACTAATCTAGCTAAGAAACTAATAGAAAGTCAATTACTAACTATCTTAGAATACATTTGTACAATAGTGATCACGTAGTTAGCTCGTGACTTGAGGACTTTAACGCCGTAGAGTTAACTGTACTTTGCAACCTAGTACAACGGGTGTGTTTCAGTGTTTGTTTCTCAAAACCACACCAAGGACTATTCTGAAACAAAATCAAAACATTCATAAATCCAAAATATTTTCATTATTCATAAAGGATGAGCCGTTGTTAGGTAAGGCTTGGTCAATTAATTAACATATGCAATCAAAGTGCCCTTCAGATCTAGAACTATGTCCAAGGCCAGGACATATTTCAACCATAACCAAACCCCAATCTCTCAAAGCTATTAGGAATATCTTGCGCCCATATCAGGTTTTAGTGTGGGTAAAAAACTTGCCACCATAGGTAATCGTATAGAAATTCCGATAGCAAGGGTGATCTACTCTAGTAATTTAGAATGCTTCATGAAGGTAGTAGCTTCTCTAATATAGAAATTTGATACATGCACTGATTTCTCATCCCACAATCACAAAGGAAAGCCGCTACAATATTGAAAACTCTAATCGAATTACCTTGGGTTTATAGCGCAAAAGAGGCAGCAACAAAATGTAAAAAGGGAATAAAAAATATCAAGCAAAAGAATAGTGCACAAAACAAACTGGGATTTAGAGATACCTCAATTGAATCATCTAGCTTCTGTCAGTATTTATATATTGTGAGGAGATGAGGAAGGAAGACAGAGAGACTACCATTAGAAGGTGGGGAAGGGGAAGAAACTAAATTTGCATGAGAAACAGAATGTGGGAGGAAGGAGAAGGAACGAAAACTGACAAGGTGATTACAGAAAGTTAAGGTAATCGTGGTTTTCAACAAAAGGGAAGAAAATACAAAAACCTGTAACCATGATATTCAAAGGGTTTTCTATTGAAAAGGCTTGGATTTGGGTTTTATGGTAGAATTAAATTTATAAGAAGTGGGCTTTATGGTAAAGAGTTTGGATTTATTTTAATTTTTTAGCATTTTAAAATTGATAAAAACTATTTTCAAATTGTAGGAAAAATTTAGGAAAGAGGGTGGAAATGACATGGCTTCTGACATGGCTTAATGTGAGTGTAGCAGCATTAAATACTACGTTTCAGCTTTTAGTATTATATAGATATAGATTATAAAGTGTTTTATAGTTTTTAATAATCAATTAGCATAGTAAATAAAAAATTCACCATAACCATGATGTGTTTCAAAGAAATTTTCCTATTGATAAATGCTTAGAAAAAAGAAAAAGAAAAAAAGACTGTCATTATTGGATGGAAGTTACCTAGTTGGCGTGGACGGTTTAAGATCTTGAGCTGAGATGATAATATCCTTGAATGGGTTAAATTCCAATGCATCCAGACAGGTACACAACTTGAATTGCATTCTTCATCAATGGCAATCCTTTTGTAGCCCTCACACCAATTTCATGGCCATTTATGAAAAATTGATCTGCACCTTGGCTATTATGGTCGGAACATAAAATCATATATAGATAAAAGAGAGTATCGTGCTATTTGTTGTGATAAGGGAGAGTATCATGCTATATAGATAAAGTCCGTGGCCCTTCAGTTTAATACTCTACTAGTGGAAGTAGGAAATTGGTATGTCGTAGCTGAACCCACAAGTCAAGAAGTCTAAGGGAAGGCTAGTGACCCTATCCCCTGACCCCAGACTCAATCAAAGAAGCAACAATTATGGGTGTTCACCAAACTGCTCAAACAGCACAACCTCACCCAAACCGACCAAAGCTGCTTGCAAAATAAAGTAACAGCACCACACTGCAAGTGGTAATGAACTGTACCACATTGTGTGGTGCAGAATGCAGTTTTACGATAAGAAAACCGCACAAAACTGCACCACACCCACACTCTTATATTTATTTATATTAAATATAAATTGATAATTTAATATTTATACGAAGTAAGTGGCCACTCTAGTGTTAGTGCATTTCAGTTTCATGTTAAAACAACCTTGTTTTGGTTAAATACAAAATCAAAAGTTCAAAACATCATTCACTTCTGCATCTCACACTCTCACAAATTCAAAAGTTCAAAAGTTTAATATTATTTTTTGGTTTTATATATATATTTTTTGGTTTTATATATATATATATATATATATATATATATATATATATATATATATATATATATATATTTCTCCTTGGTCCTTCTTGAAATGTGGTTTCTAGAACGTCCCAAGAACAGGCAGTGAAATGATCTCACCAAAGAAATATTGTTTAACAGGAATACATAAAATATAAGTAAATAAATATCTATGATGCATACTGTGGGGATACGTGAGCCGAGCAGGAGTGTTGGGCCGTGGGCCATGCCCGAGGACATGTAGGAACCCAGGATGGTCAGACAGTGAAATGAGTGTGGGGATCAGTGGGCCGAGAACAAGGATAGATAATAACGAATAGATGGTGTCTCCCGAGGAGCCAAACTTCCTCAGGAAAGCATTGTAACTCAGACGCCTAGAGAATATCATGCAAGAGGCAACCATACTTCTGAGGATAAGCTTCAGGGAAAGAAGCCAACAGTGACCTAAGAAATATCTGAGAAGAAGGTTACTACCGCCACATTAAATGTCCTGCACCTAACCAACTGGCTGCAGTTATGTAGAAATGATCCTTAAACAAAGATATTTTAGTTCACAACTACTCACAAAACTTCCAGGAGGTTTCTAATGAGACAAACATCCTTGAGATCACTTACAGGATCAACAAGTGGAAGGTTGGGATGAAGGATGGAAGAACTGTATAAGGAAAAGGCCTCCATAAAAAATGGGCATGTAATCTAGGGGAGAAAATGAAAGAACACCTTGTACTTAAACAAAACTTAAGTAAATATAAGAACAACTTATCCTTGAACTTGACCGAGGAGTGTCATTCTCAGATTGTGTTTTCTAATTGGTTTGATCCCTCTCAATTAAATCCCATATTTAATTTGTTGAAACACTCTTTCTTTTGAAATCCACTCTCTAACAAATACATTATGTTGGGCTTGTTGGGCCATCCTCCACTGTTGGTGGGCTAAAGGTCAAAATCTAGTCCTTACACATACTGTTGTCGTCTACAAGAATATAGTAATGTTGATGAGATTGAAATCTACTCACTTAGGGGCGTTTTAGAATTGGGAAAAACTTTTTTACACAAGTGTTTCACACTTTGTGTGTGTTAAACTTATGACTTCAATTCATAAAAAAACATTGTGGGAAAGAAACACTGCCCTTTCAAAATATTACCCTAAAATCACACTTTTCAATTAGTAAGAGGGAACTTTGAGAGCGCAAACTATGGAACTCATGCATGTCCTTTTGCACTTCCACTAAGTTTGCACTCCAACAATTTCTTCGATTTGGTTAAAAAAAGAAGAAGAGAGGAATCATGGAATAAGCTATTCTAATTAAGTGAAAATAGTAGAGAATATACCAATCATATATTGAATTTGAAAAGTTAAGCAGTGAAAATAAACAAGAACCAGAGTTTAGTCATCCATATTCATACGGAAAGAACTAGTATAAGACTGGGTCTAGGTGAAAACACAAATGTCTTAGCAAGCACTAGAAGTTTATAGACTTCTAGTGCTTGCTAAGACCAATCTAACATAGAAAACATTTACAAGTATCCATAACTAGAAACAAAAGGTTGCTTTTGTGCTCAATTGCCTATCCCTACACTCCACCTGAATATAACTAGGGCTGCTTGTCTAGATGTATGCCACCTAAGCATATACATTGTCAAAAACTTTATGATATTTGCAACATCTACAAAGGGCTTTTGAATAGCCTCAATAGAAGAACATGGAATCCTTGATACTTTAATGCAACCCAGGGAGCAATTCAGGGTGCTCTGGAAAGTCTTCAAACTTCATAATCTGCCCTATCTGTTGTGCAGCAAGGTGGGCATATCTTATTGGTGCCACTGGAGAAAGAAATGACGGTGAGATGGAGAAATAACAGCAAAGCAACCACGTAAGCAAATCCTTCATAAAACGTAATAGCATATGACAGTGTCTGCTTGAGGCAAGAGACATTCGAATGTCGTCAGCTTTAAGAAGATTGTTTGCAACAATATTGGTATTTTGTCTACCAACTGGAGTAAGAGAATTGTGGAATGAGTTCTACCCATATATGGTAGAAGATTACCCATCAACATCTGTTACAACAGAGACACATCGTACAAATAAACTTCTTAATGATTTAGAGGCATTGCTCTTGCAACATGGAAAGCACATCACGGAGTATGATTTGCCAATTTCAACTGGAGAATATTAAAATAATTCAACTATACCAAGACTTATACAAGATAAGCTAACTGTTCCTAATGTAGATGAAGAACTCACTTTAATTGAGAATTTGAATAATGACCAGAGTTGCATATGAGACAATCATGATAGTTATTGATCGTAAGGAAAGCATGATATTCTTTGTCAATGGGCCAGGAGGAACTGGGAAAACATTTTTGTATCGCACAATATTGGCAACCTCGAGAAAAGCCGGTCATATTGCAATTGCCACAGTTACATCTAGCATAGCAGCATTACTCCCTGGTGGAAGAACAACGCATTCCAGGTTTAAGATTCCTTTAACTCCTGATGCTTCATCTACTTGCTCAATAAGTAAACAATCAGACTTAGTTGAACTTATTAGGCGTGCCACCATAATTATTTGGAATGAAGCCCCAATGGTAAATCGACGTGCACTTGAATCTTTATATAGAACATTTAAAGATATTATAGAAGTAAATTTACCTTTTGGTGGGAAGGTGCTAATTTTTGGGGGAGATCTTAGTCAAGTACTTCCAGTTGTTCCAAAGGGTACAAAGGCAGAAATGATTGATGCATACATAATGAAGTCTCCATTATGGAAAGACGTCAAAGTGTTATATTTGAAGCAGAATATGAGGTCTGTCAACGATGAAAAGTTTGCCGAGTATATACAATGCATCGATGATAGGAATGAACCATTTATAATGGATGATTTGATTAAACTACCCCCTTCAATGGCAATGCAATGAGAGGGTCAACATTCTATATAAAACTTGATTGATCAAGTTTTTCCAAGTTTGCAAGAACATGCCAATGATGCAAGATATATGGTTGATAGAGCTTTGCTAACACCTATAAATGATGATGTTGAATAGCCTAATGCAAAGATAATTTCTTAGTTTCCAAGAGATGAGTTTACATTACATTCTTTTGATGAGGTCGAAGGAGATACACAATATCTATATCAACAAGAATTCCTAAATTCTATATCTCCAGGAGGTTTACCACCACATGTATTAAGGCTGAAAAAGGGTGCTCCAATTATGGTGTTGCGCAATATAGATCCAAAAGCTGGATTATGTAATGGTACAAGATTAATATTCCATGGATGTTTTAACAACGTAATTGACGCTAAAATTTTGACTGGACAATATGTTGGTACACGCGTTTTCTTGCCAAGAATCCCTTTGAAGACAACTGAAAATGTAAACATGCCATTTGTAATGATCAGACGACAATTTCCTGTATGTTTGAGCTTTGCAATTACAATAAACAAAGCGCAAGGTCAGACAATTCCAACAGTTGGAATTTATCTTCTTGATCATGTTTTTAGTCATGGCCTATTATATGTGGCGTTATAAAGGGGAGTCTCCCAATCCACCACAAAACTATTGGTGCAAAAAGGAACAATACTTGAGGAAGGTGTTCACACAAGAAATAGTGTATAAAGATGTTTTGTTCCCTTCATCATAGGTATTAATTAACAATTGGAAAGAATAGTCTTACATATACATTTATTTTAATAATTTACAAATTTTAATGGTTATGCGGTCTACGTTTTCATATTTTTTATGTATACAATTAATTGATAACAGGAAGGATGCCCAACTCAAATGTGAGGATCGAGTCTACTATGCTAAATAATGGAGTGCATGCTGTTCCTACTACTTATTGGGAGAATTGGAAGGATGATCATTCAATATTAAACATGGAGGCCATTGATAACAAGGTATATTTCTTTTTAATGATATCTTTAATCAGCATCTCTTTCTACTGTTTTATAAAAATTAATATTGAAATGTCATGTTGCGTATGGGTTAGGTTTGCAAATTGGAAATTTATTCATCGGGTTGGGGATTTACAATTCGAGCTGACAAGAAAGAGCTTTGGAAAGAAGTGAAACGAGTTTTAGAGTCACAAGAATTGGAAAGGTTTGTTACGCTATTTTTTAAAATAGGAAAATAACTAATTGATAGTCTTAATATATAATAAAAAAAAGTAAAAAAAAAAATCTTCATTTTGAAGTTCCAAGAACAAAGACAAATAACAAATCAATGTCAAGAGCAATGAGGTTTCCAACATCCATAAGAATAAAGACAAAGGAAAAATGAAGGACAATGTGATCTCTAACACTCATGCCAACAAAGACAAACGGAGAGTTAAAATCAAGGACAATGTGGTTTCCGACATCCATGAGAAAAAAAAAAACAAACAAAAAAAAAACCAAGGACGATGCAATTTTCAACATCCAAAACAGTAAAGACAAACAGAAAATGAGAGTGAAGGATGATGCAATAATAAAGCAAGTACAAATCATTACCACATCTACTTTTTTAAATAAAGAAAAATACTTAATTACATAGTTTGGATATAAATTTAAAAAAAAAAATGGTAATTAAATGATAGTTCTTCAAGTCCCAAGCTGAAGTAGACCATTTCACATACATGGAGCTATGCAATATCATCACAAGGTCAGTTCAAATATTTCATTTCACAAGTTTATACTTCATGTTTATTGTACTTATCATTATTGTGTACGCTTTAAAGTCTCTATTAATAACACAAACACACACATTTTGTATCATAGGTTCATGGCAAATGCTGCTGGAAAGCAATTAGAATGTGGAACAAATAACATTGCTCCACCAACTTCTCCACTGTAACCAGCATAATATTAACAAGTTCAAATATTTCATGTTTCAGATGTAGTGAATTATTTTACAGTTTTACCTGATATAAATATTTCACTTTTCTACATTGATCCATCAACTTTTCATAATAGCTTTTGTAAAGGTCACCACATGTATTTTGTAAGTAGTTTTATTATTACGATTTTATTATGCATTTTCATTATATGCACTATTTATAAGATTTATTCAATGGATCTTTTTTTCCTCTCCCTATAGGTTAATAATAAATTATAGCTTCATCTTCCAATTAATAACACGTTGATTACTACATTAAAAAAAATTGGCAAAAATGGATAATAATTACGGAATACTAGCCTTTGAGCACGCGCTCACACGTGTACTCAAAGGCTCTTCTATTTTTTGGGTAAGAGTTAATTTAGAGCATTTATTATAATTTGAGAGTACTATATTTTCCAATCACAAAAAAAAAAAAAAAAACCTAGAGGTGTGATAAATGTTATGCATTAGCAGTTGAAATAATTTTTCATCATACTCCTTGGTTTTTTTGTGATTGAAAAATGTGATACTCTCAAATTATAATAAATGTTCTAAATTAACCCTTACCCAAAAAATATAAGAGCCTCTGAGCACCGCGTGAGCACGTGCTCAGAGCCTAGTTTGAGTTTAAGACTTTAAATTAAATGTCTCTTAAACTCAAATCACTTTTATACACTTATTGATCTATGCAGTTCAAATTACTTTTATACACTTATTTCTTTGGAGTAATGCTTAATAAATTTTAGGGGTATTTTATAGAGAAGTGCTACGTCCACAACATTTTTACAACAATTTTACAACAAATCATAGGTGGTTAGTTGTTATAGGTTCAAATTTGAATCTAACACTAAGATTACTTTTTTGTCCCAACAATAACAACCAGTAACAACTTGCCACTTAGGATTTGTTGTAAAAATGTTGTGGACATATCATTTCTCTATTTTATATATTGTAGGGAGATGGTAAGTTAACTAGCTTAGAGAAAAAAGTGTATTAAATTTCAGAGTAAAGTAGTTATATGTGAGTAAAATGTGGGGAGTGGATAGGAGAGTGGCTGGTTTTTTTTTCCTGTTTAAAATTTAAATATATCCCCTCTTTCTTCACGTAATTGAGAGCTCTTTGTTGTTCTTCTTCTTTTATAATTTATAATTATTATTACTATCTTTTTTTTTTTGTTTCCATAATTAGTATTACTATTATTTTGGAATGAAGACTTGGGGAGCTCTGCTCCCTCTTCTTTGTATTTAATATATAGGTATATGATATGTTAAGTGGGGTTATCTTTGTCCTTAAAAATGAAATTGAGTTGTATCTTTTTTTTAAAAAAAATAAGAAAATAAAGTTGCATATTAAATTAGAGATTTGTTTTGATAACAAGATACTTTATCTTCAACAAAGGTTGATTTAGCTATGTTAGCTAAACAAAGGTGGAGGTTGCTGCATGATGATAGCTCTTTAGTTTATCAATGCCTTAAAGCTAGATATTGTCCTAGAACTCATTTATTTGATGCCAAGGAATCCCCAAATTGTTCCTTTGTGTGGAAGAGTATTGTCACTGCTTTGCCTATCTTGAAGTCGTGATGTTGTTGGAGAGTTGGGAATGGCCTTTCCATTCGGGTTTCAATGGATAAATGGATACCGAATTACCCAACAAATGGGCCTTTGTTTCCAGTCAAAGATGAGGTTCAAGAGGTGACAGTGGTTGAATTAATTGATCAAGAATTGCATGACTGGAGATTTAAATTTATTATGAACATGTTTGAGTAAGTGGATGCAGAAACCATTTGTAGAATCCAGCTTAGCCAAAGAGATGTGAAAGACACTATGACCTGGCTGCATCATAAAAAGGGGTTGTTTACTGTCAAGTCCGCATATAAGGTGGCGAGGGAAGTTTTGCACGGAGGAGATAAAGCTGAGACCTCAAGGGGCTGCTTGGGGAGAAGAGTGTGGACTGCATTATGGAAGCTTCGGATTCCAAATAAGATTAAAGTATTTGGGTAGAGAGCTTGCAATGATATCTTGCCAACAAAACTAAATCTGTCAAAGCAAAAAAATAATTGAGGATGCGATGTGTCCTATATGTATGAGATTTCCGGAGTCTACAATCCATGCTTTGTGAGAATGTGAGGCGGCCAAGGATGTATGGGCTAGTAGTTTGAAAATTCTGCAGAAGGGGGTCTCAGGTTTGGCTGATATTCTTCACCTAATAGAGTATTTGCTGGATTAGGTTGAGGTACATGCTATGGAGGAGGCCTTGGTTCAAGCTTGGTTGATTTGGAATCGAAGAAACCGAGTTGTACTTAGAGGGAAGTTCCATCTGGGATGGTTGATTATTCGAGCAAGAGGGCTGTTAGAGGAGTTTTGGATTGCCCAAGACCAGATGAGAACCGAACCAATGATGCAGCAAGCTCAGGATACCTAGCAACCTCCTCCACAGTCGATATTCAAGCTTAATTTTGATGTAGCGGTGTTTTCAGGCCTCAACAGACCTGGGTATGGTGCAATTATACACAATGAGAAAGGTGAGGTTATGGCAGCCATGGCAGCTTAGGGTCTGGAAGTGTTTTGCAATGAGGAAGCTGAACTACTTGCATGTAGAAAGGCGATTGAGTTTGAGGTGGATGCCGGCTTACCTGAATTAGTTAGTGAAGGAGATAACAGTTTGGCTATGACAGCTATTTCAATGCCGAAGATTGATCAATAAATGCTTGGGAATGTGGTTGGGGATATTCAACACTTACTTAGAAATTTGCATTGGGTAAAGGTTGATTGTATTAGGAGAGGGGGAAATCGGGTTGCTCATGTATTAACTTAATTTGCTAGGAAAGCTCAATTTGCTAGGAATATTTTTGAGGATATGTATTGGATGGAAGATGTGCCTCCAATAGCTAGAGAAGCTCTATACCAAGATGCTAATTTTTCTGATTAATTGAATGATATGCTTCGGTTTCAAAAAAACAAACAAACAAAGGTTGATTTAAGTTTGGAGTCAGCATTGTTATCGATTACAAGATTAACACTAATCCATATAAAACCAACTTATTTTGCTCCCACTTAAATCTGATTCCTCACTTCCCAAGAAACCAACTAGTTTGATCGCTCTAGACTAGAGAAAATCCCTCATCAAAGAAAGTAAGAAAGAATACCCACCCAACCATGCTCATGCTCGAGAATTTGTGGCATTATTCCCAATCTACAACCACAGCCTCACAACACTTCACCCAAATCTTGGTGGAATAACGCTCCCTACTGCATTCTCCCTGTCTACATTGCAATCTTGGTCTACCTAATTCCCTATGATTCAAGGGTACGTACGTACATACTATAATGTATAAATAGTAATTTTCCCCTCACTTTCTTCAACGCTTTTCACTCACCTCTTGATGCTTTTTTTCCGAAGCAGGACAAAAGTCACAAAACACTCTGCATTCCTGATCTCCCTTACCAGTATGGGTATTCATACTCGGGTGATTTTGCAGTCTCTCATGAGAGAGAAGGTGCAGAAATGACCCCCATAGTAAAATATGTGGACTTAGTCTCGGACTACCCTTATTCAGATCAAACCCGAATGGCCATCATGAAGAAATATGTCGAGGACTTAGTCTCGAACTACCCTTATTCAGATCAAACCCGAATGGCCATCATGAAGAAATATGTCAAAGACTTAATCTCGCACTACCCTTATTCAGGTCAAACCCGAATACCCATAATGAAGAAATATATCGATGCCCTAGTCTCGAACTACACTTATTCAGATCAAACCCGAATGGCCATAATGAAGAAATATGTCGAGTATGTCAAGAACTTAGTCTCGAACTACCCTTATTCAGATCAAACCCAAATGACCATAATCAGCAAATATTTCGAGGACTCAGTCTCGAACTACCCTTATCAGAAACGAACCCAAGGTAGTGATCCCGTTGCGTGTACATCTAGTCATGATTCTAAATCTACTAGTATATCCAAGAATATTTTGCTCCCAGCAGACAGGTAACAATAACTCAAATCTATAAATATCATTGAGAAAATATATTGTTCTCTCACGATTTTTTACTCTTGTATTTATGATTCATGTATCTCGTATTTAAGAGTTATATTGATACATCAGTCTGCAATATTCTCAGAATTACCGTTTTTTTATCTGTTACTCGTTTGTGGACACTTTCTTCGTAATAGGTTATTGATTATTTGACAAAAAGAATACTAATATTACAGCCCAATTCTGTGTCATCTTTGATAGCTTATTGATGGTGCTGCTATAAAGAATTTTTTTTAATTGTTTGTTGAGGTAATTTTTATTGGCAAATTGCTGGTTAGGAAGAATGAATTGAAGTGGGTGAGAAACTTGGTTCTTAGAGGACTAACTTGCTTTCTAAATCTTGCCATTGTAACGAATCAGCGCATGTTTAGGTTTTCTAGCGGTTTTGAACCTGTTTTTGTTTTAGAGGATGTAGAAGTCAGGTTACTTCTAAAACTTTGCCAATTAGCCATTGACATTTCTGTCATTGTCACACTTTTTTTTTTCAGTTTCATATTTTAGTACCAAATTTAATCCTACTTGTGCAGGTCTATTCTAATAATATTAGTATACTCCATTTCATAAAAGCTAATGGGTTCTATTGAGCAAGCTTTACGAGAAAACATAACTTTTGAGGCAACAGTTACAAAGATGATTATCTAATTGCTTTTCTAAGTTGTTCAACTGTGACTGCTTTTATCTTGAAAAGCAACCATGATTTGCTATTCAAAGATATTCTAGATTGGTAAAAATTTTCTCTAAGTGTTTGGATACCGCTTATTTTGTTGAAACTGAAAAATTATTGCTGAAAGTACTGTAGATAAAGATAAAAAAATAGTTGAAATAGTACAGTAGGGCCTATGAATAGTGCCAAAAGGTGCAGTGGGACCCATGAATAATAGCAAATATAAGTTGAATAGTGAAATAATAATTTTAATTTTTTATCATCATCCAAACGCACACTAAAGGGGTGTTTAATTTGCCTTAATATGAATTACATTTAAGGCCACAATTAATTTGCATATAACATTTTGGTAATCTAAGATTACTAAGGTAATGCCACCACCTTATTAAATAGAGGTAATCTTACATTACCTATACTGGTGTATAACTTGTCCATATGCACGGTATAATTAAAAAAAAAATACAATTACACACACACACACATATATATATATATATATATATATAAATTCAAATTATACTCTCTCTTTTATTTTTTATTTTAATTTTTTTTGGATATACACATGAGTTTAATTTTTTTTTTCTTTTTGTTTATTGGGTTTTTGATAATTTTTTTTTTTTTTACAAAATAGGAATTCTACTCTAGTTTAATCTAAGTATATATGTGTGTGAAACTCCCTCTTAGAGATTAACCCTGGCCCTTGCCTCCCACACCCTACAAGCATTTATTTATATTACATTCTGTCTTTTGCACTTCATTAACTTATCTAAAAAAAAAAATTTTAATTTAAATAAGACATATGGCGCAAAATTAAACAACAATTAGAATTCAATTTAGAACCTAAGAGCAACCACATCAGCTCTTTTAAAAATTTCCTCTATTTTACACAAAAAATCTATCTTTTCTATTTTACACTATCACTTTTACAAAATCTTCACATCAGTTCCTCTATTTTACCCATCTTTTAATTAAATAATCAATACTCTCACAATTTTTTATTATTTTTCCTAACCAACAAACGCGCGCTCTCTCTCTCCTCTCATTTTTGATTTTTTTCTCTCTCTCTTCTTTCTCATTTCTGATTCTTTCTCATTTCTGATTCTTTCTCATTTATGATTTTTTTTTCTCTCTCTTTTTTCTCATTTCTCATTCTTTTCTCTCTCGCTCTCTCTTTCTCTCCTTTCTCATTTCAGACTTTTTTTTTCTCTCTCTCTCTCTCTACCATCACGTTTCAGATCATCTCTCTCTCTCTCTCTACCATCCCGTTTCAGATCATCTCTCTCTCTCTCTACCCATTTCAGAATCTCTCTCTCTCTCTCTCTCGATTAACACTTCAATCCACTCGGATCCGAGCTCCGATCTGCTCGGATCCGAGCTCCGATCCATGATTCACCAGCTCCGAGCTCGGATCCGCTCGGATTCGTCCGATCCACGAGCTTCAATCCGCTCGGATCCGTCTGATCCACGAGCTCCGATCCGCTCCGATCCGTCCGATCCACGAGCTCCGATCCGCGCCAATCCACCAGCTCCGATCCGCGCTGATCCACTGGCTCCGATCCGAGCTCCGAGCTCCGAGCTCCGATCCGCTCCGATCCACCGGCTCCGATCCGAGCTCCGAGCTCCGATCCACCAGCTCCGATCCACCAGTTCTGATCCGAGCTTCGAGTTTCGATCCACGATCCACCAGCTCGGAGCTCCGATCCACAAGGTCCGATCCACAGCCACGAGCTCCGATCCGAGCTCCGATCTACTATCTGTGTGTATCTCTTTTTTTTTTTTTTTTGAGAAGTGTATCGCTGTGATGATTTCTGTGTGTTTGTTTGTGGGTGTGTTTGTATGCATCTGAGAAAAACGAAGATGAGCAGTTAACTAGGTTGTTGAGCACGGATAGGAGAGAGAAAAAAAGGAGCCAATGGAAATTAATAAAAAAAAAAAGGGATAAACGAGCTACAGTAACCGTGTTAATATACACGGTTACTGTAACTCGGGGATAGGTTTGCACAATTTTACATGTTTTTACACCCACTGATGTGTGCATTTTTTGGCTCAAAATGTGTAAAATTGGTAGTTTTTTGTGTTTTAGATGATTTTAACTGGACTGATGTGGATGCTCTAATTGAATTTTCTCTCAACTTTGCCTATATATATATATATATGGAAATGTAATTATATTTTCAATTGACAAAATTGCCCCTGCTCATAGATTTTTAATTTCAAATTTTCCTTGGATGCTCTCTCATCAAATTTAAAGTTCAAACCATAGCAGACGATTTCATACCATACCAGCCGGTCCGGCCGGTATTTATCATACCAGTATGCACACCAGTACAGAAACGTAGGTGTTTTGTGCCGGTTAAAATACCGGCCATGCCAGACCCGTTTCAGCCGTACCGGAAAATATATTGGGTTTCGCCCGTAGGTGTTGATCTAAACGCACACAGTGACCCAAAAACGCTGTCGATCAACGTTCTTGTGTGAGACTAGAGAGAGAGGTCTAGAAGCTGGCTAGCAGTGACGTCGTTCTCTTCATCTTGGCCTCACAGTGGTAACAATGAAGCTGGCTGGCGGTGAACGGCACCACTAGCATTCATTAAGGCTGCGAAACGTAGTTGAATGCTTGATCTACAAATAAGGGAGAAAGAGATCAAATCCGAAAATGTTTGTTGACTGATGGGGAGAGATACATGTGGTGGAGTAAAAAGTGAAAAACCGTGTGAGACTAGAGAGGCTGTGTGAAGTGAAATGAGAAATTGAAGTGAAGTGATTAGAAGTTAACGTGTGTGGTGGAGTAAAAAGCTGACAAAAGATACTTCGAAAATGTGAAAGCTGAAAAGTATCAAAACTCACGTTAGCTTTTGAGTTCTTGGCTTTATCACCAACAAATTTTTCTAATTATTTTATTTGATTCTACCAAATCCATCTCACTTATTATCTAATTATCTCATCTAAACCTTTTTGTTGATTTTTTTTTTTGGTCTTATTTTTTTTAATAAACTTGTAAGCTTAAATAGTTTAACTGCTTAACAACTTAACTTTTACCAAATAATTAAATTTGTAAATATACAAATAATATATATACTTTTAAATTTATTAATATATATATATATTATGTTTTAAATATAGTAGATGATCCTATGTAATTTGTATTAACTTTATTATTTGTTTTTTTTGTATACAATGAACAATTAAATTTTCTTTTTTTTATAGTGTTTTTTTTTTTTTGGGTATGCAATGAACAATTGAAGTAATGTTTTATGAGAAACAGGAATTTTTGAGGTAATATTTTATGGTAAATAGAGATTGTGTGTGTGTGTGCATGTGCGTGTGTGTATTAAATATACAAAATAACGGTAAATCTGAAACGGTACACTAGTATTAACCGATACTCGAAATATATCGTACTGCTGGTCAAACCGGTACAACCTCCAGTACGGTATTGACTTCCTTGATTCAAACCCTAGCCGCTCTCTCATCAAATTCAAAGTTCATCCAAAACACACACACTAAGAATAACTTTTGCTCCTCTCACCCTGAGGAGATTCCCTGGAAACTAATAGAGTGATTTGTAATTTATCAAAGGTTCCACTGGATGATTTTGCACACCTCTCCTTGTGCCCACGCCTCTAAGAGTCTAGAAATTACATTTTGCGAAAGTCAATATGGAAAATGCTTTCTTTGTTATGTGGGAAATGATATATTCTCCTAATAATGTTTTATACCTTGGATTACAAACTGACTTATCTTCTAAAATTTCCCTTTTTTGTGAATCAGGTCCGAAAGCACTTTGAATGTGCTACCCCAATCAAAATAGATACATTTCAATATTTGGATGTGCTACCACAGCTCATGAATTACTAGCTAGAAGTTCCGACTGGTTTCTCTATACGCAAATTCCATGCATCAATATCGAGACTAGTAAAATTTAGGGATAATTGTTATTGTTTGTTAATTATTTTGAATTTTATGTAGTTTTCGTAATGTTCGGTTTAGGGTTATTATTTTGCTTGAATTTTAGGTGTATTTATTGATTTTCTACTCAAAATAAGGTCGAATCATGATAGACTATCAATTTTTCAAAAGCTTTTCATAGAGTTTATTTCTTTTGCTAGTGGATTTTAGGTTTTTTTTTTTTTTTTGGGTTCAAAGAATTTCTTATGGATTTGAGAGTATTGTTAAGGTTTCTGTTCTGCATCGTTTTTACATAATGGTGTTAAGCAATAAGCATATGCATGATCCTTAGTTCATTAGTTTTTTTTTTTTCTTATTTTTTCTTTCTAAATTTGAGTTAATTTATGTTGATTGTACGGGGCAAGTTGTAACCCTACTTGGCTACGTGTTTCTGACCACTAAAAGTTTTTAGTAGACATTAAAGAGGTACGTACTATGAGATAATATATGTGTGTATTGTTACAGTTAAGAATCATGTGGGTAAGTTCTGTATATTATTGATCAATTGTTTCTAGGGATATATGATTACCATAAAGATGTAAATCAACCCCATTTTTTCTCCAATAGAAAATATACTCTCTTTTTTTTTTTTCTTTTTTTAGATCTTATCTTAATTGTTTGTATTCCATTTTTTACATATTGCCCAACAAAATTACTCTTGATCTATTGATTATGCCTTTCGAATTTGAAATTGCAACTAATAGCAACATTCACTGGAACAATGATCCATCAACAAAGACAAAGTTTAGCCAATAATAATATGGCCTCAAATTTTGAAAATCTATCAGTTAGATTATATGTTCTTTATATTTTTAACATATATATCAAATTTCGTGTTAATTAGATATTATTTAATATTCAATTCATAAATTTATTTTTTACTCATAATTTTATACTACAAAAAAAAAAACAAAAATTAAACCTTAAACTTTAAACATTTAATTGTTGACATAGTTATTCATCTTTGATCTTCTGAAATTTTTTTAAGTAAATATATTGAATAAAGTTATAGCCAAATTTTGTCCTACGAGAAAAATAGAGAATTATTATATAGCCATAATTTTTAGGGAAAATTACACTTTGTCCACCTGTGGTTTTTCCGAAAAACACTTTGCCTACCTGTGGTTTAAAAATTGGCACTTTACCCACTTTAGGTTAGCTCCAATTATCTTCCATTACTCACTTCTGATAGAAACAGGGGTAAATTTGTATTTTTATTACCATTTTATGTCTCTCTCCTCTCAAAACATAAAAACTAAAAAATCAAGGGAAAAGAAGATCCAAAAACTAGGTTTTATAAAAATTAAAACTTAACTTTTACATCTTTTCATGAATCAACTTTTAGATCTTCTATTTTAACACATTAAAAATTGAAATTATGTGTTTCCTCACCTAAACCAAAGAATGGAAAAAAAAAAAATCAATTAAGTTCACTAGGTCTTGCTCTAAGAAGCACCATGGCCTAAGCTAAATTCGCATAAAGAATTCATTTAGACTAACTCAATTCTTTCCTTCAAGCTAACAATAGAAAGAGGATGATGTGTATCCTGCAATCCCAGACATAAGTGCATATATAACTACCAGTGCAATAAACAAAGCTCCTCGGTTGTATGGATAAAAAACACCAACCAACTCAAGCATTAAAATGAAGACAGTGCTGGAAATACAAACAAAGAATGAAAAGGGCATTTAGGACAATGATGTGATAAACTAAGCTTCATGAATCTAAACAAAATATGAAAATAAAAAGATCCTTACAGAATGAACAATTGGCTGCCAAAACCAAGGGCAGTAGCAAACAAGGATTTGTACTTTGGGAACCAGAAAACATCACCATAAAGATGCATAATTTCAATTTTTAATGTGTTAAAATAGAATATTTAAAAGTTGATACATGAAAAGAAGATGTAAAAATTAGGTTTTAATTTTTACAAGACCTAGCTTTTAGATCTTATTTCCCTTGATTTTTTAGTTTTTTATTTTCTAAGAGAAGAGAGATATAAAAAGGTAACAAAAATACAAATTTACCCATGTTTTTAATAGAGGTGGGTAATAGAAGACAAACGGAGCTAACCTCAGGTGAGTAAAGTGTTAATTTTTAAACTACAGATAGGCAAAGTGTTTTTTAGGCAAACCACAGGTGGGCAAAGTGTAATTTTCCCTAATTTTTATCCAAAGAATAATTATCTATTCGTAGTATACTTTACCCCCTTATATGCTTTACAATTTTTTTTTTTTTTTTGAAACTTTACAAAGTTGTGAATTATAAAGCCAAAACATAGGAAAATGCAATGTGTTACTGCTATTTTATGAGCTTCACAGCCCCTAGAGAATTCTCTGTTAAATGAGCAGTAATTTTAGGACCGCATTCTTTATCACATTATTTTCAAAATTATCTTAGTAATTTTAGGCCGTAACATTTATCACACTATTTTCAAAAGTATTTTAAGTTGCAAGTTGTGACTTATGGCCTATCACTTTTATATAAATCTATTATTTTTCTTTCTTTCCCCCATGTCACATCACAGTTGTGGCACAATTTTTTTTCACATTTTCAGTTTGACCCTCACTTTAAAATAGTTAAATTCTTATTTTACCCCGCACTAAGGGCGTGTGGTGATTAGAACTCCATGTTTTATTATTGAAAAATGCTACATTTAAAACATTTTCATCACATTTTTACAATAAATTTCAGGTGACAGGTTATTACTCATTGTTACTATGTGACGAGTTGTTACTTATTATTACTAGTGAGGAAAAAAATAATTTCAATTGTAAATTTAAATTAAAAAAACCTATATTTGTAAACAAAAAAAAAAATCAGAAAAGTTCAATCAAATTTGGAATGAGAGGTCAGATTAAATCCAAAGCTAAGGCCCCGTTTGGTAACGGTATTTAAACAACAAAAATTGTTGTTTAAACACCATAACACGTACTTTCACACTTTTTCACCCACACATATTTTCATAAAACTTAAACAATGTTATTAGAAATCTTTTACCAAACGGGGCCCAACTTTTTTAATTTTCTTGCTTTCATCCAAATCAATAGTTAGTATTATAGTTTATAGGACATCAAACCCATACCGTCCTAACTCAAACACCTACAAGGCTACAAGTTTAAAACTTGGTATTTAGTTATATTTAGCACCTTGCACTTCAACTAGACATGACAAAATAGGTCAGAATTTTCTGACTTGACCTAACCTGATCCAAAAAATGCCCGACCCAAACCCGATTTTTTTTACCCAAAGCAAAAATGGGTTGACTAGTGACCCGACCCGTGTTTTTTGCGGGTCAACCCAACCTAACTCACAACCCAACCCGTGACCTGAACTATTTTTTAAAACTTTTTTTTTTTGGTAAAAAAAAAAAAAATTTAAGACAATATTGATTTAATTGTTTGTTGTGAGTTTTAAGGAAACAATTGAGATATTTACATAACTGCATGCAAATGAATTAAAAGATGAATGGTTGAGTATTCTGTAATGAGTAAAGAATTTTAGATATCAAATAACAAACTACATGCCAAGATAATATGGTTACAATAGACTTAAAAATATAGATTTAAAATTGTAAATATGTGTGAAACACATTTATAAGTGTGAAAATAGTGAAGTCAAAGTATCAAATTAGCATAAATTATAAATACTTAGATCTATTTTTAAACAATTTATGTCCAAAATAAACAACTTTTCAAAATAAATTATGATATTTCCTAGAGTGTGTGCTGCTTAACAATAATATGATATTCATAAAAGAGACCATGTATAAATAAGTAAACAATCAAACTTTAACGTCTATTCTTAAATTGAAATAAAGTGCCAACCACAATTGATAATCGATTATAAAATTAATTTTCAAGATTGTAAATTTCTTATATGTTTTTATTCTTTGTCAAATGAGTTATCCAATAAGTTATTTGTAATTTTGTTTTATATTTTGGGATGTTGATTTTGTGTAGAAATAAAACTTATGTATTTGTTTTACTTATCTTTGTGTTATTTTTTTTTAAGTTAGCAATGATAGGATTTGTATAATTTTAAAATTATTGAATAAGTATTAATAAGTTTAACTGGGTTTATTCTTTATCTAAATGGTGAATTCAAAGTAACGCATTTTATATCAAGTAATTTGTTGCATAACTTTCTAAATGGCAAATACATATTGTTCTCTTTATTTATTTTTTTTTTAAAAAAAATTAATGTAAAAAATAGGGATTAACCCGACCCTACTTACAACCAAATTGACCAAAATCATTTTTTATCTCACTTAAAATGACCGCTTTGGGTTGTTCCCTGCTGTAGAGTCGTGACTCATGAGTCGAGTCATGTGTCATGGACAGTACAGGTAATTGAGGAGGCAATAGCATCGAATGGTTTCAGTACTAAATGGGCATCATGTCATGGAATGAGCCAACATTAAAACCAAACACTTTTTCTCAATGGACCAATAAATACGAACTATCATTCCCACTGATGATATTGAAAATCTTTGGCTAGCTACATGCTTCACATAAGGTTTGGGAGACTTGCAAAAACAATAATCATAGCTCAAAGTTTGGAACTAGTGTGGTGCAAGTCAAAGCTAATCTGACACTTTAGGCACAGACGGCATTGTCTTCTTAGCAGTTTGGATGAATATGTCCAACAACACCACAGAAGTATGGAGTATGAGGTTGATCTTGTTTCATTGGGACGTGGAAAAAGCTTAGATTTAGATTTATTCATGACCCTTTTTCCTTTACTATTTTCAGATTTTTCTAAATTCTAGGTCAATTTTCCACTTTGAGGGACAAAAGCCTACACTACACGGGGTTGATTTTCAGATTTTAATTTTTTTTTTCTTTTCCTTTTTTTGTATGAAGCTCTAGTCTCTTGATGCAATCGAGTTGAAGCTTGTAGCTTGCATGGTTGTCAAAATGCAGATACTGAATCTTAAAATCCTACAATCCAACCCAAAAAAAATAATGATCAATGAATAATTTTTCATGGTGTAGGATAAACATGGGATCATGATCTTGTATGAAGGGAATGTAAGATCCTACCCCCCCCCCCCCCCCCCCAAAAAAAAAAAAAAAGGACATTAATAAATTTTTACTTTTATGCAGTAGTGTCACACTGCGTGTAACAGATTTTAACAGTAGAACACTAACATTGATTTTCCCTCTCTAAATCTCTCTCTATATATAAGACCAATTAACTTCTACAGCTCCTACTAACTAACTTACCTACCTTCCTCACTTCTTTTCCAAGAAACCAACTCTGTTTTCCTTTTCCCGCTCTAGAGAAAATCCAATCTCCAAGAGAAAGTAAGAAAGAAAAAAAAAAAACCCAACCATGGTCAAGAAGATTATCCAAGGCATTCGCATTTGCAATCCACGCAACCATTTACTACTCACAGCTTTTCTGTGCGCTGTAATCTTTCTCATCGCAGTGCACACGGTGCAGTACTACTCCCTCAACAACAACCCTTTGTTGAGCGATATTCATCCACCTTTCAATGTTTCTTTACCGAAGCATGAAGACTCGGACTTCATCTCCGGTCCCCATTACCCTCCACCAACTCCAACTGGCAGCCACAGCTACAATTACAAGAAAGCTGAATGGGATGAGGATTCAAACTACCGGGTTGATTTTTTATCGACTTACAAAGAAATGGAAAGCAAATTCAAGGTGTATGTGTACCGAGATGATGTCCTCAACAAGTACTACAAGTTTCCCTTCCCTGCTACTGATCCTGATAGACTCACATGGGAGTACAGAAACGAGGGCTACTTCTTCCGTAATATCAATATGAGCACCTTTCTCACCACTGATCCTAAGCAGGCTCAGCTTTTCTTCATTCCAATTCGCACCCATCTAATGCAATCCATGGTATCTTTGTATCTATTTGTCTATATTTCTTTCAAAGAATAACATCACTTTGCTCTTGGTTTCGGCAATATGCATGTGTTATATCTGATTCTTGATATTATCCAGGCTTGATAATGGACTTTCTTGTGGCATGCAGGGACCCTATAAGAAAATGGCAATTGTAGTCCAGGATTATGTCCAAAGCTTGATCAATGAACACCCTTATTGGAATCGAAGCCAAGGAGCTGATCACTTTTTTGTGAACTGCCACAAAATTGGTGTGTTGGCAACCAGAAATTTTCCATTACTCAAGAACGCAATTCGAGTTCTGTGTGCAACTTGGCATGCTTTCGAATTTAATCGATCCAAGGATATGTTTCTCCCACCTCCTGGATATGATTTTATAGAATATAGGTATATAGCTCGTATACTCAAGGAAAAAAAAATCTCTTTTTTCAGTGGTACACATGTTTTATGCATGGTTGTTTCATTTAGTTCTTCATCTGCTACATGGGTTTTTTCCCCCCTCTTGGACAACTACCCCACTTTTTTTTTCTTTTTCTTTTTTATGCCTAGCAAAAATTTATTTTCTCTATTGGAAAATTGTCAAACTTTGTATTAATTGGAGAATAAAATCCTCTTGTTGCATTTGTTTTGCCGATTTCTCATGGGACATTAAGGGCATTGTTGCTTGGTCTTGAACTCTTTTAAGGGCATTGTTTTGGCATTTACTTTTTTCCTTTGGCTAATATTGCATACATCATCCAGCATAGTCCGTTTTGGTTGTACAAGTTTGTATTTATATGTATCTTTAAATCTTCCACGCAAATAAAGTGTTTCATATTGCAGGAGAAGATTAGTTAAATCAAAAATTTCAGAGGATCTTGAAATAGATGTCTGCTCATGCTCGATGGCCCTATACTACTATTATGCTGCCTGTATAACAGAAGCGATCGTTGAGAACTGTATTCCTGGTAATATCATCTTCCCCAAGACTCTTTTTTTAAATGCTATGGTTTTCTATAAATCAACCTTACTCTCTCTCTGTGAAAATTTTTACATTAATCTTAGACATGTCCTTGTGCATTGCATCATTTCCTTCTATTGAAAACGCTTTTTGAGAATGCACAAATCCTAGCAAAGAAGTAAATTTATCCGTAAAACGAACAATAAAATAGAAACTTAGAGCAAAATTTAACAATCTCACCAAGCTATAGAATTAAGCGAAAGTGTCATCCTTAATGGTTGATTCGTGTAAAACTTAGTACAAAACAGTTCCTTGGCTGAACAACCTCCCAAAATTAAGCTATAGCATCTACCTTTGTTTTGGATTAAATAACCCATGGCCTGTGACTTTCAAAAAATAACCCTGTATAATTTCTAAAGATAAATAAAGTATTAATCTCTAAATGGTAATAGTCTTTTCATTGTTTTGCATGTCATCTACCAAACTGGGGAAATTTAGCTCATTACAAAAGCTTTAGTTTCATATTCACATTTTGCTTATGAAGTGATTGTAGAATAAGCTTATGGCATGTATTATGCTTTTGATCCTCTTTCTTTTGAAGGTCATTTCTTTTTTTCTTTTTTTTTCTTTCTACTGAGACCAGATTTACTTTTATTTTTCCAATATTATCTGTTCTAAGTGATTTTCTAAGCAGTTTGTGTTACTTGCAGTTGTCTCGTTCAGAAACCCTGATTTGCCATTCAATAATACTCTTGATTGGACAAAATTTTCTGTAATAGCCTCCGAGAAATATGTTCCTGTGGACGATATAATCCCACAGCTGCTGGACAATGTTAAAGACATAGAAGATGAAACATTAGTCAAATTGTTTAGCAACTTACACAAGGTAAATAATGTTCTGATGTCTTTATCTGATCTTGTTTATATTTAACTATGTGCTTCATTTTACTTTTTTCTTAACAATTTTTTTCTCAGCATATTGTGTTGCTCTAGAAAATTATTAAATTTTGATGTTGGCATAAAAAAGCATATAAATGAAAAGACAATTGATATGAATGTTTTGTCATGCATTATGATATTATCTTTTTCTTAGTTCTCTAAAGACAATTGATATTTCAAACACTGATTTCTAGAATGCATATTAGCTAAAATGAACTTTAATTTTCCTTTTTCACTCAACTTGGTAACTTAAAAGTTGAGTTTACTAGTTTGTTTGATTTGTGCTCAAAAAGAAAAGGTTTCTAGATCAATTACACTAGCACAACATGCAAACTGTCCGAACTTAAAGTAAAGTGGGGTTCTAGTATTCATAGCCTGAGAGAAAGTTAAATCTGGAAAATGCTTCTCAGCGATGTGAGAAATGATATATTCTCCTTGAAATGATACAGACCTAGAATTACAAACTGACTTATCTTTTAAAATTCCTCTTATTTGTGAATCAGGTCCAATCCCACTTTTCCTGGCGTACATCACCAGTCATATTCGATGCTTTTCATATGTTCATGTACGAACTCTGGCTGCACATAAACCAGTAAATCATTGGAAGACATTCCAACGTGAAATCTGTGCATCAGCATGAAGGAGGAAGACTGGAAATATTTATGTAAAATGATGTGAAGCAAAAACCATATGCTTGATTTCTTTGTTCTTTTTTCTTCATATATATCTTACCAAAGGAGTCATGTTGTAATAGCATATTGAGCCAATGTTATAGCTAGAAGGAACTTGGAACTTGGAAGCCCTTTAAAGCTTCTCAATCTAGTCCTTTTTTTCATCTTTTCTTTTGAGAACAATCTAGTTCTTTTAATTTGTACTACTCTTTGAATAATGTGGCAGTTTAGGACGTTTTGGGTCATTTATGTGAGATGTCTAGACAAAAAGCTAACCTTAAAGTTCAAAATTGGTTTTCTTTGTGGCATTCTTGGTATTAAGGAGGGCTACTTATATTGGAAAATATTTAGGCTTTCTTAGTGTGATTTTGGATTAGTTTTATGCTGAAAAGCTTATTTATTTATTTGCCAAATGTGCTATTTGGTAATATGTTTCTGTTTTGGATTTTTTATTACAAGTTTGCCACAGCCTTATTTGGAAAAGAAAACATTGATACTGAAAAAAAAAATGGGTGTCCTCCAAAAACTCATCTGCACAGTGTTTTTGGGGCATGATTTTTAAGATGAGTTTTCAAAAACAATGGGTCCAAACCTTTTTTTTTATATATTTTGAGTTAGTGGAATAGATTTAATGTAAATAAAAACATTTCATATTTACAATGTTGAACACAGTTAAAAAATTACAAAGAAAAGCTAAGAGAGTTGTGAAACTCAAAAACAGAGGTACAATGAGTAAAAACCCCAAACCTAAGACCATTCAAACAAGGCGTGAAGCAGTGACAATTTCATCTAATCAAGGAACCTCTCAATGTTTTGAAACGTACAAGACTTGCACTCCTTTCCATACTAAACACATCAAACAAGATGTCACTGAATTCCAAACTATTGAGGAGTGCTTTCGAAACTAATTCTGTCACCCAATCAAACTGATGAAAGTGTCAATAGGCATTATCCACTGCACTCCAGACACAGGGAAGACTTCACACCACAAGGCATAACTAACATCACAATGAAGCAATAAGTGACTCACAGTTTATCCACTACACCAACACAAGTAACACCAACCTACTAAGTCATAAAACCTGATTACTAAAAGAAGTTTTAGAATTACCACTAGTGTACTTGTGATTAATCATGCAAAGTTAGTGATTGCATTGGCAAACTAAAGATTTTAGAAAGGAAAAAAAATTCAAGGGCATACTGTAACTGTGATTTAGTCCTTTATGAAAATCAAAATTGAGAAGAAGACAAATATTCATTGCATTGAAGAAAAGAGATGATTACAGATGGGCATTAGACTCAGCTTCAGCAATATTAGCAATACAATCAGGCACATCCCTGAACCAAATGGAAGAACTATCCAGAAACAGTGCAGCCTAGTTAACGCTTGGCATGCTCAGACTTCCATGCTCGTAAATGTGATGCAGCAAGCTTTGCATCCTCAATGAGATGGCCGAACCTCGATGTATTTTCCGGTGGATTGCTGAGAGCATTTGTAACTGATAAAGAGTCGCTTCGAAAATTGTGAGCATTTATATTAGTGATTTAGGATAGGTCGGAAGTATACTAAGACAGTTTTGTAAAGAAGAAAAGAGACGGAAATTGCAAGGGACGGGCAATTGAAGGGTCTGAAATTCTGAATAGCCGATTGAGTTGATTGAGAAGAAGGGTGCCAGTTGGCAGAACTTCATGCTCTCTAGCATGAGGCCTCTTCTTATATATATATTGATATTAATATTAATATTAATATTGATTGATTATGTCTCTCTATGATGAGATTAGGACTACCCAACCCTATTGATCAAGTTGTAATGGTTTTGAAGGGGTTGACATTTTTCATTATCTTAATACAATTGAGACGTTTGTAAACTCTTTGTAACTTTGTAATTGGGATGATTTTCCTTGGTAGCCAATGACAGATTTGTTAATTTAGAACTTTGAGCATATTTTTGGTGTTGGATACTTGGAACTTATATGATATTGGTGTTACACTAACGAATATTTAATTGATTAATTAATTTTAATGTAATGCAGTCGTGTCACACTGGGTTTAACAGATATTACCCGTTGTTTTTCCCTCTCATAATCACATTGAACCAATTAACTTTTACAGCTCCCTCTAACCAACTTACCGACCTTCCTCACTTCCTTCCCAAGAAACCAACTTGGTTTTCCTTTTCCCGCTCTAGAGAAAATCCAACCTCCAAGAAAGTAAGAAAGAAAGAAAAACCCAACCATGGCCAGAACTTTCCTTGGCATTCCCATTCTCAATCTTTCTCCGCGCCGCTTTGTATACATTTCGGTTTTTCTCGGCGCTACAATACTTCTCATTGCATGGCAGACTCTCAACTACGACCCTTTCTTGAGCGATTTTCAACCACATTTCAATGTTTCTTTCCCGAAGCATGAAGACGTGGACTTCATCTCCAGTCTCCATTACCCTGCACCAACTCCAACTGGCAGCCACAATTACAAGAAAGATGAATGGGATGAAGATTCGAAGCGTCAAGACTCAGACTTCATCTCCAGTCTCCAGTACCCTGCACCAACTCCAACTGTCAGCCACAATTACAAGAAAGATGAATGGGATGAGGATTCGAAGCGTCAAGACTCGGACTTCATCTCCAGTCTCCATTACCCTGCTCCAACTCCAACTGTCAGCTACAATTACATGAAAGATGAATGGGATAAGGATTCGAATTATCAAGACTCAGACTTCATCTCCAGTCCCCATTACCCTGCACCAACTCCAACAGGCAGCCACAATTACATGAAAGATGAATGGGATGAGGACTCAAAGCATCAAGACTCAGACTTCATCTCCGGTCCCCATTACCCTGCACCAACTCCAACTGGCAGCCACAATTACATGAAAGATGAATGGGATGAGGATTCGAAGCATCAAGACTCAGACTTCATCTACAGTCTCCATTACCCTGCACCAACTCCAACAGGCAGCCACAATTACATGAAAGATGAATGGGAGGAGGATTCGAAGCATCAAGACTCAGACTTCATCTCCAGTCCCCATTACCCTGCACCAACTCCAACTGGCAGCCACAATTACAAGAAAGCTGAATGGGATGAGGATTCGAACTACCTGGTTGATTTTTCATCAACTTACAAAGAAATGGAAAGCAAATTCAAGGTGTATATGTACCGAGATGATGTCCTCAACAAGTACTACAAGTTTCCCTTCCCCGCCACTGATCCTGATAGCTTCCCATGGGAGTACAGAGACGAGGGCTACTTCTTCAGTAATATCAATAAGAGCACCTTCCTTACCACTGATCCTAAGCAGGCTCAGCTCTTCTTTATTCCAATTCGCACCCATCTAATGCAATCTGAGGTATCTATAATGATTTAGTTTATAATCTTTGAATGTATTCATCTATTTTCTTTCAATGAATAGGATCACTTTGCTCTTTCTATGTGTTAAATCTGATTCTTGATATTATCCAAGAACAGAACCATTTTGATAATTTACTTTCTTGTGGAATGCAGGAACCTAGCTATGAGGAAATGGAAATTGTAGTCCAGAATTATGTCCAAAGCTTGATCCAAGAACACCCTTATTGGAATCGAAGCCAAGGAGCTGATCACTTTTTTGTGCATTGCCACAATTCCATAGATGTTCCATTACTGAATAATGCAATTCAAGTTCTGTGTGCAACTCAGGATGTTAGGCAATTTAATCCATCCATGGATATGTTTCTCCCACCTCTTGGATATGATATCTACTCAGCAGGATTCAATTTGAGTTCTGGATATGATTTTATAGATAGGTATATAGCTCATATACTCAAGAAAAAAAAGTCTCTTTTTTCAAAAATACACATGTTCTAAGCATGGTTGCTTCATTTAGTTCTTCATCTGCTACATGAAAGGGTTGTTTTTTTCCCTCTTGGACAACTACCCCATTTCTTCTTCTTTTTTCTTTTTCTTTTTATGCCTAGCAAAATTTTCTTTTACCTATTGGAAAATTGTCGGACTTCATATTAATTGGGGAATAAAATCCTTTTCTAGCACTTGTTCTGCCAATTTCTAATGGGACATTAAGATGTAGTTAGCTGCTGCATGGTCTTGAACTCTTTTAAGGGCATTGTTTTGGCATTTACTTTATTTCTTTGGCTAATATTGCATACATCATCCAGCATAGACAGTTTTAGTTGTACAAGTTTCTATTTCTATGTACCTTTAAATTTTCCACACAAATAATGTGTTTCATATTGCAGGAAAAGAATAGTTGCATCAAAAATTTTGAAGGATTATAAAATAGACGTCTGCTCATGCTCTATAGCCCTATACTATTATTATGCCTGTATAGCGGAAGCGATAGTTGAGAACTGTATTCCTGGTAATATCATCTTCCCCGAGAATTATGAAGTGATTCTAGAATGATCTTTTGGAGTGTATTATGCTTTTGATCTTCTTTCTTTTGAAGGTCAATTTTTTTTTTTAATCTTTCTGCTGAGACCATATTTACTTTTATTTTTCCAACATGATCTCTTGCAGTTGTCTCATTGAGCTACCATGAATTGCCATTCAATAACACTCTTGATTGGACGAAATTTTCTATAATAGACTCCGATGGAGATGTTCTTGTGAATGATATACAGGAGCAGCTGCAGGAAATTGTTAAAGACATAGAAGATGAAACATTAATCAAATTGTTTAGCAACTTACGCAAGGTAAATAATGTTCTGACTTCTTCCCCTGTTGAAAAAGCATCATACTCTGGTGTCTTGATCTGATCTTCATCTTACTTTTTTATTTTTCTTAAAAAAAATTATCCCAGCATGTTGCGTTGCTCTAGAAAATTATAAAATTTTGATGTTGGCATAAAAAGTCTATAAATGAAAGACAATTGATATGAACGCCGTGTCATGCATTACGATATTATCTTTTTCTTAGTTCTCTAAAGACAATTGAAGTTTCAAACAGTGATTTCTAAAATGCATATTGGCTAAAATGATCTTTAATTTCCCTTTTTCACTCAACATAGTAACTTAAAGTTGAGTTTACTAGTATGTTTACTAGCACAACAAGCAAGACTGTTTTAACTTAATAGTAATTTGAGGTTCCAGTATTCACAGCTTGAGAAAGCTAAATCTGGAAAATGCTTCTCAGAAATGTGAGAATGATAAATTCTCCTTGAAATGATTCAGACGTAGAATTACAAACTAACTTGTATTTTAAAATTCCTCTTCTTTGTGAATCAGGTCCAATCCCACTTTGTCTGGCATAAATCTCCAGTCAAATTTGATGCCTTTCATATGTTCATGCACCAACTCTGGCTGCACATAAACCAGTAAATCATTGGAGGACATTTCAACTTTTTTCTCTATACTTGAAATCTGTACATCTGCACGAAGGAGGAAGACTGGAAATATTTATCTAAAATGATGTGAAGCAAAATGCATATGCGTTATACTTGATTTCTTTGTTCTTTTTTCTTTATATAAATCTTACCAAAGGAATCGTGCTGTAAGTTGTACCATCGCCTGATTCCATGTTCCTTGTGAACTATAGGTTGCGCCTTTTGAAATTTGAAATATTATTTGATGACAATGTTTGTTAAAATAGTTTTTTTTTTTTTGAGGAAGATGTTTGTTAAAATAGTGATCCATAGTAATGCGACAAAATGTGTTTGGCCTGACTATTATTTGATAACAATGTTTGCCATTGTATCCATTACAAAGTCGAATTATTGAACAAATAAAACAAAAACAGAGCCTTACTGCTATCAAATGAGTATACATGTGTGTGTGTATATGTATAGAAAATAGGCAGTTAGATTGAGTGTGGCATTTCCTCAAGCAAAACCATATGACAATCTCCCCTAATAGCATGTTGAGCCAATGTTATAGCAATAAGGAACTTGGAAGCCCTTTAAAGTTTAAAGCTTCTTAATCGAATCCTTTTTCTCATCTTTTATTTTGCGAACAATCTAGTTCTGTCAATTTGTACTACTCTTAGAATAATGTGGCAATTTAGGACGTTTTAGGTCATTTATGTGAGATGTCTTGACAAAAAAAGAAAAGTATGAGATTAAAATTGTTTTTACCCAATGCACTCGGAGGAGTCAGAACATTGACATTAGGGGCATTCTTGGTGTTACGGAGGGCTACTTATATTGACAAATATGAAATATTTAGGCTTTCTAAGTTTGATTTTGGATAATTTTATGCTGAATAGCTTATTCATTTATTTATTTGCCAAATGTGCTATTTGGTAGCAATTTTTAGCAAGTGTTCTCAAAAAAACACTGAAAAACTGTGCCTTGAGAATTTAGTTTCAAGATTGTCTTTGTGTTTTCCCCCTAAAAACTTGTCTGGCAATATTTTTCTATTTTGGGATTTTTATTAAAAGTTTTCCACACCCTTATTTGGAGGATGAAAACATTGATAATGAAAGGTGTTCTCTAAAAACTCATCTACACCTTGAGATGAGTTTTCAAAAACAACGGGCCAAACCTTTTTTTTTTTTTAAGTTAGGAGAATAGATTTATTGTAATAAAAACACTTCATTTCAAATGAATACAAAGAGTCCAAAAAATTTCAAAGAAAAGGTAAGGGAGTTTTTAACTCTCAAAAACAGAGGTACAATGAGAAAATCCCCAAACCCTTTGACCATTCAATCAAGGTGTAAAGCAATGCAATTTCATCTAATCTAGGGACCTCTCAATATTTTGAAACGCAATGAGAGTTACGCTTCTTCCATACTAACTGAATCAAACAAGACAGCACTAAATTCCTGGGAAGTGCTTTCCAAACCAATTCCTCCGCCCAAATACAAAGGATGAAACTGTCAAAGGCACCCACTAAACTCCAAACATAGAGAAAACTTCACACCACAAGGCATAAGTAACATCACAAAGCGACTCAGTTTTCCCACTACACCAACACAAGCAACAACAACCTACTAAAGATAAGGTCTTCTTAATGAGATTATCAATAGTAATGAATTTGTCCGCATAAAGAAAGAAGCCCTCTTTGGAGCCTTAACAAATCATATACTCTTCCTAGGGAGAGGATTACCATCTGTACCTCGAATAGCCTTGTAGAAAGGGTGAACATCAATGTAACCGTCCCCATTTAAACACCATCTCATCCTATCCCCCCTCCGCCTTAGGCACCTAAGAGCAAATATGGGTTACGAAGGAAGTAACTGAATCCATTTCCCAATCAAGAAACACCCTGTAAAAGTTTACATTCCAGCTCCTAACCAAATTTTTTTAGTGAATTCCACAGGATTTTGTTTGTAGGTGTTAGAAACGCCTTTTGAAAATCACCCACCAAACAAGCCTATTTGCTAAAAGTTGGCAAAAGTATAATTATACCTTCAAAAATGAGATTTTTAAAACCTATACATGAGCGAATAAGCTAACAAGTCTTCAAAAAAAAAATCCAAGCACAAACTTATTGGTTTGTCTTTATGCGGCCTTAGGTTGGGAAGGTTACCTTGAAGTTAGTGTGAGATTCATCACCAACTCTAGCAATAGGACAGTGATTTTTTTTAAAAGAATTTTGCATGTATGCTATTTTGTGTTTGCATGTGTTTAGGATGACTACAAACAGCACTGATAACTGAGCTACCTCCTGGAAGAATACAAGTTGAAACTTTCATTATTGAAGGATGACTACAAATTAAAGTTGACCCATTCGACTGCTTCATATAAATGTAGTAGGAAAGCCGAAAGCCCATTAGACCAGCTATTTTACTCATCATTTGCGCCAGCTAAATTAGAAGGTAGGCAGAAAGCTAGCACATTTTCTTTACAGTTCAACCAAAGACATATTGACCATTCTTCAACAAAAAATAAATAAATAAATAACATATTGACCATTCAGAAAATTAAAATAAAAATAAATTAACAAAAATCTTGACCAATAACAGAGCCAAAGATATCTAGAGTTCCATCAAATGAGAGAAGCAAAAGAGAAGAAAAAGGAACAGCTTATTCACATTATATGATTTCAATATGATGTACAGCAACTCACAAGTAAAATCTGTGTTGTACAACTTGCATCCACAAGGGAAATCTGTCTATGAACATAAAACATATCTGGGATATCTAATGTTAGTTGAAAATAGCAATGCACCAGCAACCTGGTCAAGAACAGACCATATGCACTTACTAGAGATATTATGGGCGCATGGCATTTTCTTCAACTCCTCGGCCAGTCAGTCACCATGCTGGAATCATCGATGTCAACCTGTAAGTAGGTATTCATGAATGTTAAGGAAGTAATTAACAAAAGCTTTTTTTACTCAGCTGGGGCATGTGGTGTTGATTAAAATCTAACATCAAGGCAGTAGAAACCAATACCTGATCATCAAAATTCTCAGGAATCTCAAATTCCGTCCCAGAAGCATTTGCAAGTTCATCAAGAGTTTCCTGTAAGAACCACATAATATTAAGTTGCAACTTCCAAAGGTATGATACCATGATGACACTGGGATCCCTTCAAGAAAGTCAAATAAATTTCTTCAGATGGCCAAAGAAATGAGAAAGGGAAGAACGTTACATTGGTTGATTTAAGCCTTTCATGTTTTGATAATTTATATTCTAATTTTTATCATTGATATACGTACACAGATAAATTGATAATACGATCCTATTGTGGAATATTAGGGGAATTTAACACCTAAAGATACCTCTGGGCCTTGGATTAAGAAATAAGGAATAGGCAGAGTCAAGATGGTCCTTAAGTTCACATCCAACCCAGCAATAACAATGGAAACCCAACATCAAAACAGTGATCTAAGAGATAGCAAAATAGCATCTAATATAATTTAGTGTCCATTAACAAAGTAATTAATGCTGAAGTATATACTTAAACTGTACATGGTTTTATTTAAATTAATTCTTAAATTAATTTATATATGAAACATAAGTTGCATGCAACAAAAGGGGGTTATTGTTTGGAGCAAAGGGGAAAAGTCTCAGATCTGTAGCACAAGTAAGCAGTTGTAATCATTTAGGGCCAATTTGGATGGAGGGGGAGAGAGGGGGAGTAGAGAGTAGAGTTGGCCAGCTTCTGGCCAACTCTACTCTCTACTCCCCCTCTCTCCCCCTCCTAGGTTTTGGTCAACTCTACTCTACTCCCCCTCCATCCAAACTAGCCAATAGAGTGCCACTTCATGTCAAAGGTGTTGAAGGTTAGGACTGTATCCAGATCTCTCACAGAACCTTAATATAGAGAAACCAATATTAGCCAATGGAATGCAAGCAATAAAGCTTCATCAAATTTTGTACAGATTTTCAGATACATGTGTACAGACATTAAATAAAGAATTTGTTTGAAAGCAAAGGAATCCACCAAAGATGATGACAACTGGAGGAATAGTCAAAGATATAGCGGCCAAGAATATAATCTGTCCTGAACCTATTATCATTTCAAATCAATATATATATAAAAACAGAGACCTCAACTGAGAGATCATGAGGTTCTGCCAAGTGGCACCCTTCTTTGATTTAGCCATTCAACTTTTTATTTTTATTTTTTCTACTTCCATCTCATCATTTAACACTGCTACTCTACGTTTCTCTCAACTCTTCCACTTCCCCATTAATTCCATAGGCTATTCAGAATTCTAAAACGTTTTTTTAGTTCTCTCAACTCTTCCACTTCCACAGTTATAAAATGCTTCAGCGGTCTCAATGATGATGCAAAGCATGCTGCATCATATTTACGAGCATGGAAGTCTAAGCAAGTCAGGTGTGAAGTTAACAAGGCTGCACACCAAATGACAAACAAGGTTGCATTGTTTCTGGATAGTCCTTCCATTTGGTTTTAGGATGTGCCTGATTGTATTGCTAATATTGTTGAAGTCTAATTCTCATCTGTAAGGACTAATTCATAGTAATAGAATGCCCTTTTACCATCACTTCTATCTTCTTTTTAAGTTTCTCATTTTTATATTTATTTTTTTTCCTTTCTAAAATTTTTAGTTTGTCAATGCCATTGCTAGCTTTGCATGATTAATCACAAGTATGCTATAGTGGTGATTCAAAAACATTGTTTTATTACTCACAGTTTTATAACTTAACATTTTGCTTGTGTAGGCTAGATAGTGCTCTAAATGTGACTAAATTCAAACATGGCAAGGGTTTAAAATATTGTTCTTTTTTCCCTTTTCAGAAAAGGCGTTGCATTCTTGGGTAAGCAAGAGGAAACACAAATACAATAGTTTATCAAATATGAACTAAATTTATTTACGATATAAAATTTATCTATATAAAACCAACAAGGAATTGGTCATTGAAGAAAAAAAAAACAACACGTGGTTAGGGTTTTGTTGTGTTGATATCAATGTAAGAGAAAAGTTAACGGATGCCTTAAGGGTTTAGGTTTATGATATATATATATATATATATATATATATATATATATATATATATATATATATAATTATAAGAAAAGAAAAAAGTTAGTGCTTTCAATAAAATTTTGCATTAGAATTTTTGTAAATCCCATTGTCCATACCCTAAATCTAATATATAGTTTACAATTTAGCCGTGTTGGGTGTTTTGTTGAATTACAGTCAAAAGAATAGGCATATATATATATATATATATATATATATATATATATATATAAAAGGAAGTGACTTATGAAATCCCATAACAACGGCAATAGCGAGGAGTTCAAGCATATCCAAGTCCAATTATTCTCTCTTACTCCTTCACCAAAATTGCCTAAGTATCATCACAATTGAATTTTCCCTTTAAAGTCAAGCTTTTCTTTTATATCTTTCATTTTTATGTTCTTCATCAACTATCATATGTCAATATCAATAGTTTGTGACTAACATCCTTTTGCTGGTTGGTTAGGATTTGGTGTGCTTGTGATGAGAATGGGTGTTTGGGATTTTTAAATCTCTACAAAGTCCATAGATTTTTACACTTTTACTGGCAAACTTAGTAGATTTGGTTTTTAATGATAATAAGATTTGGTTTGTCTATTATTTTACACTTATACTGGCAAATTTCGTACATAAACTATGACTATTGTAACTAAGCATAATAGTATTGATGAATCCAATGAGTTATAAGATAATTTATTACAAAATATTTGAAAGAGACCTCATACGAGAAAGCATGAAGTTTTGCGAAGTGGTGTATTTTATGTAAAGAGAATTGATATTTTCTCAATTGTGCCACATCCAAGATAAAAATAAATTAATGGTCCATTTGAATTGAGGGAAATGGAGGGGAAGTAGAGTAGAATAGAGTAGGTTTAGCACAAAATTAGCTTATTTTTAGCCAAATCTACTCTACTCTCCTCCACTCTCCCTCCTTCCCCCCCCCCCATCCAAACAGGCCATAAATATTGTTTTTTTTTATATTTGATTCAATGTTTCAAGAGTTTTCTAATTAAAAAATAAATATTCTTTGTATCATTTGGTTCAATATTTCAAGACTTTTCATTCCTTACACATACACACAACACTCTTTAATTTGCATTTTAATTCATTATTTTTACCTCTTGCACTTCTACCCCTTTATATATACCTACTATAACCCTTCATGACATCCTACGTCAAATACACAAACAAAAAACAATGTTATTTTCCTTCAATCTTTCAACTACACCTACCTAACTCTAAAATTGTGTCTCATCTAATCCTAACCCGTATAAGTTGGCTACAACCAAGGAAGAGGGACTTGCATTTTATATTGAGTAACAACGACAATTACGATTTTTATGTTAATGTCGGATGTTGTGGATTTGTGAGTTTTGTAAATGATGTGATTAACTATTAGTGTTTAAGATGTGTATTTTTTTTTAGAATTAATGAGAAAGAGAAAAACACATTTTATATCAAATTTTATTCTATCATATTCCTCCAAAGTTTTTTTTTTCCTCATTACTTCAATTGAATAATTATAATAGATATGTGTGTGCAATTTATAATTGTTTTTAATGATGAACTCATTATTAATAAATTTCTATAACAATTATGCTATAATAATTATACAACATTTTCTAAAACTATCTTATATAAAATATTACAACATTATCCGTGCATCGCACGGGTAACTTACTAATTACTTTATTAATAGAGAGAAATACCTGCTCATCAAGGCCAATGGATGGATTATCCAATTGGATGGACAGATGTTCAGTAACAGCTTCAGCAACGTCCAGGAAATCCTGCATAAAATATTTTTTCAATTTTTTTTAAATTAAAATAAATTTTTGACTTATAACCAAATACAGACACATAAGCAGTCACCTTCAAATTGACTTTTTTTTTTGTTTACTTGGTAAGTTCATAAATGGCAACTTTTAGGTAACAATTAATTATAAATGGTTCTCTAATTTAGTAATACAGTAATATGATCATAAAATTACAAAGGATCATAGGCATCAAAACCACAAGCTGAAATAATAATATAATGACGGGATGGGGATGGTTAGCAAAATTCCCCAGTTAGGTTGTAAATGATAATAACATCCATTTATATGTGCACAAAACAAAATGCCATATCTATCAAGCCTAATAACCCTCTTGGTCACATCCAAAGCGAATCTTGTTTAGTGAGGCATGCACTTTTCTAATGCTTTTTGAAAGAGCACAAAGCACACTAAAAGATATATGAATCATTCAAAATAACCATTTGATCTTGAAGGATGACATGAGTAATTGATCTATGAAATAAATAATATTCTTGAGGCACTACACAACAAATCTTTGTTCACAATGCAAAAGACACAAATAAGGATAATTTACAAATTCTTTTGCTTTTTTATCTTTGCCATATACTTCATTATGACCATAACTATCACAATTATGCATTTATATAAAGCACATAAGAATTATAGAAAATGTTATGTTTAAACTTTATATTATTATCATATTCTCCATTGATAATTGTTTTCTAATTTACTAAATAAAAATATATGAAATTGAAATAGATTCAGTAAATTTGAACTTACAAACTTTGTGCATTTACACCATCCATTAGAGATATGCAAAAAAGAAAATTACTATTTTTGAGTTTATTAACCTCTTTTTTCATGTTCTACGAACCTCTAGCAGTTATTATAAATTATATTTGAAAAATGTGTGATTTACTTCAATCAAGAGCATGCTTGTGATCTATCCCCAATTTTATACACAAAACACACGCAGTATTGTTAAAAGCGCTGAGCACACTTAAGCTCAAAGGCCTCCTGGAGCCTAGGCGCAAAATGCAAGCGTGCGCCTGATCGACGTGAAGCGCACATTTTTAAAAAAAATAAAAAATAAAAAATAAAAATTATTAATGATCAATACAACAATTAAGTGATCAATTAATCATATAAATTATAGTAAAACATTTTATATAATTTATATAGCATTTATATAATTCTATTGTGCTTTACAAAATATATGCAACCATTATATTTGATGGCCATGATTACAAAACATGGTTGAATCAAATAGAAGTATAGAACCAAGAAGGCAAAGGCTAAAATGTACTAAAATGTTAAGTAATGTTATCTTTGTGAGTGTCTAATTTAGTGTTTGTTTGTGTGGTTATGGTTAAAAGTTCAAAAATATCTAAAGAGATAGGCTTAGGTGTATGGTGGCATACCACACTATTAGTTTTTATATATTAAATTAATGGCTTATATTAAACATATTTAGATCTAATGGCTAAAAATCAAATCAGGATTAAAAAAAAAATTACAAAAAGCTCAAAAAAATACGCTTTGCGCTTAATAAAAAAGCTCAAAAAAGCGCGCTTAAAGCGCACTTTTGTGAAGGCGCTTCACTTTAGAGGGAAAAAGCCCCAAGGGCTCTGCGCTTTGCGCTTAAGCGCGCTTTTAACAACACTACACACACGTGTATATACATGATGAGGACAAGGAAGAGCTCGAGGAAATAGAAGATTAAATATACAAAAATTCAAGAATTATGGTCTAGTTTTGATGTCAGACCTTCTTTGCACCTTTAATAGGTCATTTTAGTTATTAGTATTGAGTCTTTTAGGTTGAGAAGCTGCTGGATCAGTTTTAATTAAGGTCTATTAGAATAAGGGCAATTTGGTAATTTTCAGTAATCTGGAATGGGCTGTCCTTGGCAGTACCAAAGGCCCATGAGTCTTATTTTATGTTTACGTACTATTAAGTCTTTTATTTAATTATTATTAGTATTCTCATTCATTCTAGGAATAGGTTATTTAGAGTCCAAGTCCTACTAGGAAAAGGATAACTATAGCCTCTATATAAAGGCTCTTTTGTGGTCATGTGATGGCAGAATATTTTGCTTAATAAAATTCAGCAGCTTATTTTAAACTTTGTTTGTGTGATGCAAACTTCTCCGAGGTGTGATGCCAACGAACCCTAGGTGTGATTGCCTAGTGTTTTATTTAAGTTATTTTCTGTTTATCCCCTGTTTCAGCCCCAAAACAGCCGTTAACATTCATACTTTTTCTAACCTAAACTCTTAAACAATAATCCTTATTCAAGAATTTATCAAGAAACCTAGTATAGTGCTGAACTTCTTAACGGTCCTGCATCAATACACCTTGTGTAACCCCAACCAAATGATTTTTTGACAAAGCTATCAGTGAATTGAATTGTCCTTTTTTTTATATATAAAACCAAGGTTTTGCAAAATATCAAGATAATTATAAATAAATAACTATCTCATCTATAAAATATTAGAGTTCAAGTTTTTTGTACTCTAAAATAATGAATAGGATATTAAATAACATCTTATTGATATAAAATTTGATGTTCACATTCAGAACAAAAATAACATGTAATCAAAACAGTGTCCAAAAAAAAACTTTATTATATCCAAAGTTAAGTGGTGTTACATTAATAGACACATAAACCAAGTGCAACTTGAACCTAATCTCCCCCCCCCCCCCCCCCAAAAAACAACACACACACACAACACTTGTATGACAACAAAACTTACACAACACTTGTATGACAACAAAACTTTTACTAGCCGAGCATATGGACACTCTTATACCTTTTTCTACTCAAACGCATTGGTAAATACTATAACTTAGAACCAAATAGGTAAGAGAGTCTTTAGTGGTATATGACTAATAAAAACCAAGGCTCAATTTAAAATATCTTATCCCTCAAACGCTTCTCATTTGTTTCTCCTTATTCAGATTACTTAAATATACAGTAATAGTTTGTTTTCTTTCATTTTTTTCTTCCTTCATTTCCCTAGACGTTAACCATACAGCTTCTTGTTCAGTTAGGACTCGAGGTTCCAATTGAAAACACTAGCTGGAATGCTCCAAAAACAGCCTACATTGTCTAATCCTTATTTTGTCTTTAAAATCTCTTGTGAAGTCAAGTAAACTAATCATTCAAAACCAAAAATGCAAAAACACAGAAGATTTGAAGATACTGTCCATGCAATAGGATCAGATATCAGATCATCTGCAACTGATGCACTATTTGTTCCAGCTCCAAATACACATCATACCTGCTCACCTGACCTCATAGAAGGATTTTCAGGATCCAAAAGTACAGGCTTATTGTCATCCGGGCTTCCCTGAGCAGCCAACACAGGACAGTCCAGTGAGAAGGACCCAGTAGAGCATTAATATTTTGAAACCATGGTTTAGAATGCTTTTTTTTCATATAGTAAAGTATGTTTTATATGGAACCACTCTTGAAAACATATCAACAAATACACTAGAAATTTGCCTAGTAAAGCTACTTATTAAAAAAAACTACTAGTAAAGCCCCAAACGTGAGACCAACTAAATAAAGAACTAGTAAACAGAGCTAACAATGGGTAACAGGAAATCAAGACTCTACCAAATTTAAGAATTAAATTGAAATGCACACAGACACACACTGAAGATTAATTTTCTTTGCTCATATGCATCACTGATTAACAATTAATCCTAAG